>NC_073303.1:240246923-240285979 GCF_027595985.1 Sorex araneus
TTTTAAAATACCAAAATTGGGTCGAAGTGATAGTACAGTGGGAAGGATGTTTGCCTTGCACGTGGCTGACCCGGGTTCAATCCCTGGCATCCCATATGGTGCCCTGAGCCCACGAGGAGTGAGCCCTGAGCCACACCAGAAGTAAATCCTGAGCACAGAACTAGGAGTAAGCCCTGAGCATTGCCAGGTGTGGCCCCAAGGCCCCGTCCAAAAAAATAAAAATAAAAATAAAAAAGGAGGCTAGGGGCTGGAGCGGTAGCACAGCGGGTAGGGCGTTTGCCTTGCACGCGGCCGACCCGGGCTTCATTCCCAGCATCCCATATGGTCCCCTGAGCACCCCCAGGAGTGATTCCTGAGTGCAGAGCCAGGAGTAACCCCTGTGCATTGCCGGGTGTGACCCAAAACGAAAAAAAAAAAAAGGAGGCTAAAAAGATAGGACAGTGGCAAAGGCTCTCGAAGCACCCCCAAAGGGTCCCCTGACCCCACCAGGAGAGAGCCCTGAACACAACCAAAAAATTAAAAAAAAAACCAACCACTTTTTTTTCTGCAGGAGGGACCACACTCAGTAGAGCTCGGGAGACCATGAGGTCTGGGGGGGGGGGGGTGCTCCTGGCTGGCTCCCTGGGCCCGGGAGGCAGGACTGTCCTCTCCAGAAGGGTCTGAAATCGAGGCAGGACCTATGGGGCACTGAAGTCTCTCCTGGGTCCCTCCGGATACCAAGATCCTGACTCAAAGCTGGTGACAGATAAGCAGGGGCCGGGGACCCCTGAGGCAGGTGAGTCACCCCGGAGGAAGAGGGAAGGAGGTGGAGGAACATTCCGGGCGCAGGGCCAGCCGGTGGCTCTCCATCACGGCGTGGGGTCCGGACTCTTCATCCGCCAAGACTCCTGGCGGATAAGAGGCCCTTAAGCACATGGGAGGGGGGAGGGTCCCTGCTGGCCACATCTGAACCCTCTTTACTGCAAACGCCCAGAGGACGCTTTAAAATACGCTCCCCTCCGATGGCGCGCTGGAGAGCTAGTCCAGAGGTTAAGGTGATGGCCTGAGCACATGGACGACCGGAGTTTGATTCCCGGCACCCCACAGGGCCACTGAGCACTGCTGGGTGTGGACCCTCCTCCTGCAGAAAAAAAAAATGGGGGGGGGGCATAATCCCTCCACTACCATTCCCCCACCACATAAAGGGAGAGATTAAAAAAAAATGGGGGGCAGGGGCTGGAGCAATAGCACAGCGGGTAGGGCGCTTGCCTTGCACGCGGCCGACCCAGGCTGACCCAGGTTCAATTCCCAGCATCCCATATGGTCCCCTGAGCACCGCCAGGAATAATTCCTGAGTGCAGAGCCAGGAGTAACCCCTGTGCATCGCCAGGTGTGACCCAAAAAGAAAAACAAAAAAAGATGGGGGCGGGGGCTGGAGCGATAGCACAGCAGGGAGGGCATTTGCCTTTCACACGGCCGACCCAGGTTCGATCCCTGACACCCCACAGGGTCCCCCAAGCCCAGCCCGCTGTGGCTTGAAAAACGGAATTTCCTTTGAAAGGGTGCTGGGGTCTAAGAGATCGAGAAAAAAGGGCCAGCGAAAGACTGGCATAGTAGTAGGGCGGGGAGGGCACTGGCCTTGCATGTGGCTGACCCAAGTTTGATCCCTGACACTCCCCTGGGTCGCCAGAACCCACCAGGAGTGATTCCTGAGCACATAGCTAGGAGTCAGCCCTGCGCACTGCTGGGTGTGGCCCCCAAACCAAAAGAAATAAAAAGATGAAATTGAGCCCACCCAAAATTAAAACGGTAGGGGCTGGAGAGATAGCAGTAGGGCATTTGCCTTGCACGCAGCCGACCCGGGTTCAAATCCCAGCATCCCATATGGTCCCCTGAGCACAGCCAGGGGTAATTCCTGAGTGCAGAGCCAGGAGTAACCCCTGTGCATCGCCAGGTGTGACCCAAAAAGCAAAAAAAAAAAAAAAATTAAAACGGTAATTCCGCACTCCAATCTGAGTTGGGGGATTAGGGGGGTCACGTGTCCCATCCCAGGGAACATTTCCTGTGCTTCGTGGGGTCCTTGTAAGCCTTGCCCCGGTGCCATTCCCTGGGACCCAGGCAATTGGGGTCACCAGCTCAGTTTTTGGTTTGTTTGGTTTGGTTTTGGGGCCACACCTGCCAAGGCTCGGGGCTTACTCCAGGCTCTGCGGACGGGGATCATTCTGGCAGTACGCGGGGCACCATATGGGCTGTCGGGGATTGAAGCCAGGTCAGTGGCGAGCAAGGCAAGTGCCCTCTGAACTGTACTATGGCTCCAATGCCCATACTGTCTTTGAACAATTACGCTCAGCCACCCGACTGGGTAGAAATCCAAACGATGGGGCCTTTGAAACGCACAGATGTGGGACAAAGTTTGGGGCAAGATTCATGCCAGGGTCATCCCGATGCTCCTGAAATCTTCCTGCAAAACCCCACTGGGCTTGGGGGTGGGGGATGGGGGAATGGGGTACGTGTTCGTCCCAGAGCTTTATTTATTTTTGTTTTCTCAAAACTTTTCCTGTGGGGAACACGGAGCAAATGCCAGCCGACGTGGCTTTGGAAGGAGGGCAGCAGTGGGAAATCCAACCGTCCGCCCGGGCCCGGCGGGTTTGTCTTTCAGTAGATGAAAAGCATTCTTGTGACAGGCGGAAGGCAGGGCAGAGCGAGGAGGGGGCGGGGGGGGGGGGGGAGAAGAGGCAGAGAAAACCTGTTTGTGTCTGGTGGCCTTGGAGCTTGTTCAAAGGTGCTGCGTCTCTGCAGAAAGCCAAGCGGAAGGAAGGTGCTGGGGTGCTTAGACTGATAAAGACACCCCCCCACCCTGTCCCGTCCACCAGGGTTCCCAGCGGCCCCACGGGACACCTGAGGGGACCTCTGGGGCTCCTGCCAACTCCACAAGACAGCCCAGGCCATTAGCTTGGTGGCAGAGTGCTGGTTCTGCATATCTAAGGCCTGGGGTTCGAGCCCTGGTACCGCATGGTCCCCCAGCATAGCCAGGAGTAGCCCCCACCTCTCAGCACCTGTAGCCCCCAAACCCAAAAAGGAAATCTCATTAAACCAGGAGCCTTGGGCCTGGAGATGAGCTTAAGAGCTGGGGGGTTGGAGCAATAGTACAGCGGGTAGGGCGTTTGCCTTGCACGCGGCTGACCCGGGTTTGATTCCCAGCATCCCATATGGTCCTCTGAGCACCTCCAGGGGTGATTCCTGAGTGCAGAGCCAGCTGTGACCCAAAAGGGAAAAAGGAAAAAAAAAAAGAGTCGAGCTGAGGCCTTGCATGTAGCCTTGCATGCTGAGGCCCCAAGTCTAAACTCTGACGTCGCCAGAAAGGTGACCCTTGGTAGGTGGAGTGTGTGGACCCTGGACATCACCACGACAAAGAGAAGGGAAGGAGGAAGACAGAAAAATAATCATGAGGGGCTGGAGTGATAGCACAGCAGGCAGGGCGTTTGCTTTGCACGTGTCTGACCCAGGTTCGATTCCCATATGGTCCCCCGAGCACCGCCAGGAGTAACTCCTGAGTGCAGAGCCAGCAGTAACCCCTGAGCATCGCCAGGTGTGACCCAAAAGGAAAAAAAAATCATGAATATTGGGCCGCAGTGATAGAATGAGAAGTGGGTACCCGCTTACCTTGCACATGGCCCCTGGGGGGCTCAAACCCTGATATCCGGTCAAGAGTAAGCCCTGAGCTCACCGGGTGTGGCCCCCCCCATGAAAGTAAAAAACAAAACATATGCATCTTGGGTGAGGCTGGCAAGCTAGTTTCCGGTCTTTATGAATAAAGTTTTATGGGGCCACGGGCCACACCTTCACCTTAACTTCCGGGATGGGACCCGCCCCTTGCTTGCACGAGGGCCTGGGAAGGGAGCTGTGTCTGCTGTGCGCCCTTCACCGAGTCCCCCGTTTCCTCTCTGCCTCCTGCCCGGAACATCTGCTAATACCTGGTCTAGCGTGTCTAATCGGTTTGTTCTGGCCCGATGGGCCTATCCCAACCCTGCGAAGGCGCCCAGCAGGCCTCGCGTGGCCTGGGCAGCCCGCAGCGTTAATCCCTGGCATGCAGGGCTCAGAGGCAGCGACAGAGAATTAATGGGGCAAAGTCATTATCCAAGTCCAAGCTCTGAAACAGCCGGCGCCAGAGGCAAACAGGATGCTTCGGGGCATCTCTGGAGCCCCCAAATTCTAGGAAGGCCAGCTCCAGCCGCTGGCCCTCCCTGACATCCTCCCCTTCTTGGGGGGAGATTCCAGACCCTGGTGAAGATATTCACTGATCTTCCTCTTTGAACCATATACTACCCCTGCCCCCCAAAAAATGTTGTTTTTTTTTTTCCCCTGGAGAAGGGGCTGTTAAAAGGCAAAAGGGAGGGCTGGAGCAATAGCACAGCGGGTAGGGCATTTGCCTTGCATGAGGCTGACCCGGGTTTGATTCCCAGCATCCCATAGGGTCCCCTGAGCACCGCCAGGTGTAATTCCTGAGTGCAGAGCCAGAAGTAACCTCTGTGCACTGCCAGGTGTGACCCAAAAAGGAAAAAAAAAAAAGCAAAGGGGAGATGGCGTTGGTCAGGTTGTAATACCAGACATCTAATTTGTACTGCAAAAATAAATGGGACTCAGGGCTGGAGAGATAGCACAGCGGGTAGGGCGTTTGCCTTGCACGCGGCCGACCCGGGTTCAAATCCCAGCATCCCATATGGTCCCCTGAGCACAGCCAGGGGTAATTCCTGAGTGCAAGAGCCAGGAGTAACCCCTGTGCATCGCCAAGTGTGACCCAAAAAGAAAAAAAAAAAAAGGGACTCGGGAACTCGGGGGCTGGAGCAATAGCACAGCGGGTAGGGCATCTGCCTTGCATGCGGCCAACCCGTGTTCAATTCCCAGCACCCCATAGGGTCCCCCGAGCACCGCCAGGACTAATTCCTGAGTGCAGAGCCAGGAGTAACCCCTGAGCATCGCCGAGCATGACCCAAAAAAGCAAAAAAAAAAGTAAATGGGACTCCCCAAGGATTCCAATTAGGTCACAGCCCCCCCACCCCCGTTTCTGAGGCGAAAGCATGCTCACTCTTCGTGCCAATCTCCTCCTGCAGACCAACGCATAGGCACCCACCCTCCACGGTGCTGGGACATTGTTGGGGGCTCCTGCCACCCCTTCATGAGTTGGCAAGCAAGTTTCTCACAAAGCAAAAACAGAAGAGGAAAACACCAAACTGGAGAAGCGGCACCGTGGGGAAGGGCTCTAGACTTGCACACAGCCGAGTGGGGTGCAATCCCCAACATTTTGTCCACTAGGAGTGACCCCGGAGCACAGAGCCAGGAGTCAGTCCTGAGCATTGCTGAGTGTGGACCAAAACAGGAAGGAAGGAGGGAAGGAAGAGTAAACAGGAAGCATAAGAATAAGGAAATAGGTGCCGGAGACCAAGGCCACGTGACTTAGCAGGGAGTCCATGTAAATGAAAGGTCCAGAAAAAACAAGTCTGGGGGTGAGGGAAATGTGAACCCAAAAAAACAAAAGCAGGGGGCTGGAGCAATAGCACAGCTGGAAGGGCATCTGCCTTGCACGCAGCCAACCCGGGTTCGATTCCCAGCATCCCATATGGTCCCCTGAGCACCGCCAGGAGTAATTCCTGAGTGCAGAGCCAGGAGTAACCCCTGTGCATGGCCGGGTGTGACCCAAAAAGCGAGGAAAAAAAAAAAGCAAAAAAAAAAATGGACACATGACGGGCAAAGCTCTCTGTGTACAGATAACCCCCTGGGGCAGGTGATTTTTTAGGAGGGAGGTCCTCACCCGGCCATGTTCAGGGTCTATTGGGGGTCCTGGAGATTGAACCCGGGTTGGCTGCCTGCAAGGTAAACACCCAGTGGTGTTAGACTTTTAAGAGTAGAGAAAAAGGTATGTGGGGCTGGAGCGATAGCACAGCGGGGAGGGCATTTGCTTGGCACATGGCCGACCCAGGTTCAATTCCCAGTATCCCACATGGTCCCCCGAGCACCGCCAGGAGTAATTCCTGAGTGCATGAGCCAGGAGTAACCCCTGTGCATCGCCGGGTGTGACCCAAAATCAAAACCAAAAACAAAAACAAAAGGTATGTGAGGGTCAGATCTCAATTTCAGGGGTTTCTTTCTGCCTCCCCGTGTGTGGGGGCCACACCCAGTTGTGCTCAGGGACTCAGTGCTCAGGAGCTCACGTTGGGGTGGGGCTCGAACCCCATATCATTGCAGACTGAGGAGGCCCGGGCCTGGTGGGGCTCTCCGCAGCCCTTGGGGAAGCTGCACTCTCGCCCTTACCTCTGGATCATCACTCCTGGAATGTTCCAGAAGAGGAAGAGATGTAAGAGGAAGTTTTTGGCTACTTGGGAAGTGAGGTGGAGCCGGTGACAGCTGTGAGTGTGTGTGTGTGTGTGTGTGTGTGTGTGTGTGTGTGTGCGCGCGCGCGCGCGCGCGCGCGTGTGTTTAGGGGCCACACCAGCAGTGCTCAGGGCTGCCTCCTGATGAGGCTCAGGGGATCCTGTGTGGTGCTGGGGACCACCAAACCCGGGTCAGATGAGTGCCAGGAGCGCATCTTACTCCCGTCCTCTCTCTCTTTGGCACCCTCAACTTCATTCCTTTGGACTGTGGGATTATTTACCTGGCTGGAGATGAACCACAGTTTTTTGGGGTCCTGGGGATTGAACCCAGAGGGGTTTTGTTTTGTTTTGTTAATACTACACTTGGGGCTGGAGCGATAGCACAGCGGTTGGGCGTTCACCTTTCACGCGGCCAACCTGTGTTCAATTCCTCCGCCCCTCTTGGAGAGCCCAGCAAGCTACCGAGAATATGGAGCCCACGCGGCAGACCCTGGCAAGCTACACGTGCGTATTGGATATGCCAAAAACAGTAACAATAAGTCTCTCAATGAGAGACATTACTGGTGCCCGCTTGAACAAATCAATGAGCAACGGGATGACAGTGACAGTGACAGTGATACTACACTTGATCTTAACCAAAGCTATAGCACAGTAGGGCATTTGCCTTGCATGCGGCTGACCCGGGTTCGTTTCCTTCGTCCCTCTCAGAGAGCCCGGCAAGCGACCCAGGGTATCCCGCCTGCAAGGCAGAGCCTGGCAAGCTACCTGTGGTCTATCCGATATACCAAAAACAGTAACAACAAGTCTCACAATGGAGACGTTACTGGTGCCTGCTCGAGCAAATCGATGAACAACGGGACGACAGTGCTACAGTGCGAATGTTTTTTTGACTTCACTCAGCAGTGCTCAGGGCTTACTCCTGGTTCTGTGCTCAGGGATCACAAATGGCAGGGCTTGGTGGACCCTGTGTGTTTCCACGGATCAAACCCAGGTTGGCTGGGGCCGGAGCAATAGTCTAGTGGGGAGGGCCTTTGCCTCGCACACAACTGACCTGGGTTATGGGGCTGGAGTGATAGCACAGCAGGTAGGGCGTTTGCCTTGCACACGGCCGACCCGGGCTAGATTCCCAGCATCCCATATGGTCTCCTGAGCACCGCCAGGTGTAATTCCTGAGTGCAGAGCCAGGAGTAACCCCTGTGCATCACTGAGTATGACTGAAAAGGCAGAAAAAAAAAAAACCAACCCAGGTTTGATTCCGGCATCCCATAGGGTCCCCTGGGCACTGCCGGGAGTGATTCCTGGGTGCAGAGCCAGAAGGAACCCCTGAGCCACACCAGGCGCGTCCCCCAGATGGAAATAAAACAAAACAAACAAATAACCCTGGACCGGCCTGAGCCAGGCACGCACTCGCCCTGCTCTCGATCTAGCAGCCAGGCCAGGTTCCCTGTGCATTGTCCCGCCGAGGGCCTTCTGGACTGGTGCCCCTCTGGGTTAACAGGAGCCGCGCTGTGGGAACAGGGAACAGGGCCGTGTCCAGTCGTGGCACTGCCCTGCTGGACTCCGGGCGTCCCCGCCAGACTGTTTTCCATAGCAGCGGGAGCATCCTTCATCCTGGTGGGCTGCTGAGGCCCTGAGCCCTGGAGGGGCAGAGGGGGAAGCAGGGAGATGGGGGTGCAGCAGCAAATCACAGGCCTTGCAGGAAAAAACGTCAATCCGAGAAGGGGCCAGGGAGATGCATGCTGCAAGCCCAGATTCCATTCCCAGCACCGCCAGGAGTGACCTGGGTTTGAGCTCTGAGCCAGGGGAACCGCCAAGCACTACTGGATGTTGTTCTCCCACCCCCCCCCAAAAAAAAAATACACACATGAGGGGGGGGGCTAGGGCAACAGTACAGCAGGTAGGGCATTTGCCTTGCACGCAGCCAACCCAGGTCCCAGGTTCGATTCCCAGCATCCCATATGGTCCCCGGAGCACTGCCAGGAGTAATTCCTGCATGCAAGGGAATTCCTGGTGGTGCTCAGGGAACTGTAAGGGGGCAGGGTCAAACCAGGGACACTCACCTGCAAAGTAGGGCTCTGCCCTCTGACTCCCTCCTTCTCTCCCACCCCCTCACCTTCCCTCTCCCCCTCTCCCTCCCCCCTCCTCTCCTTCTCTCATCCCTCCCTCCCTCTCTCCACCCTCCTCTCTCCAGATCTCTCTCCCTCTCTCCTTCTCTCTCTAGATCTTTCTCCCTCCCTCCCCTCTATCTCTCCCTCTCTCCTCACTCAGTGTCTCTCCCTCCCTCTCTCCCCTCCTTCCCTTTTCCCCTGTTCTCCCTCCCTCCCCCCTCTTTCCCTTTCTCCCTCCCTCCCTCCCCTCTTTCCCTCTCTCTCCAGATCTCCTTCCCTCCCTCTCCTCCTTCTTCTCCCCCACTTTATTATGTTTCCAAATTCCATCTCACCCTGCCCATGAAGCAGTAGATCCCCAAACAGAGCTGCCCATGTTCGCAGGCAGGATTCCGCGGAATCCCCCTCCCCCCCCTCCCTCCCCCCTCAACACACAGGCTAGTTTGGATCAGCTGAGGGCTGGAGCATGGGCCTGACTTGCACACTTCTCTGTTCGACCCCCAACACGGGCATGGCCTGAGCACCATGGGGGTGTTGCCTGAGCAGCTCACAGTACTGCTGGGCGTCCCCCCACCCCCACCCCTGGCCAAAAAAAAAAAAAGAAAAAAATGAGAACTAGCACAGCAGGGAGGGTGTCTGGCCATATGGTCCCCTATGATCACTCTGCTCAGGAGTGATCCCCTGAGCAAAGAGCCAAGAGCAGGCCAGGAGTGGCCCCAAACTTAAATAAAAACCTAAAAAGAAGTTTTGTTTTGTTTTGTTTTGTTTTTTACAAAAGAGAAAACAGGGCCAGAACAACAATACAGCGGGGATGGCATTTGCCTGGCATACAGCCCACCTAGGTTCAGTCCTCAGCACCCCACTTGGTCCCTCACGCCCTGCCAGAGTCATCGGTAAGCCCAGAGTCGGGGATGAGCCCTAAGCATCTTCAGGTGTGGCCCAAATAAGTCAATGAATTAAATTAAAAATTTTAAACACACATAAAAGGTAGGACTGGAGCCATAGCACAGCGGGTAGGGCATTTGCCTTGCATGCAGTCGATGCGGGTTCGATTCCTTCATCCCTCTCAGAAAGCCCAGCAAGCTACCAAGAGTATCCTGCCCACACGACAGAGCCTGGCAAGCTCCTGGTGGCGTATTTGATATGCCAAAAACAGTAACGACAAGTCTCACAATGGAGACGTTACTGGTGCCCGCTGGAGCAAATCAATGAACAGTGCTACAGTGCTACATAAAAGGTTACACTTCTGTAGAGGATACAGTATTACTTAGGGAAAACTTGACAGTATTAAGTTATTCTAGTAGGTTGCAGGGTGGTGGGGGGAGGTGTGTGTGTGTGTGTGCGTGTGTGTGTGTGTGTGTGTGTGTGTGTTTCTGAAGGCCAAAGAAAGGCTGAAATGGGGTACCAGCCAAGGACCCTGAGTTGATACCCAACTGAATTAGAACAACCAAATGTGGGGGGGGGGAATGTGGACTCTGGGGGGCGCCCTAGGCTGGGACCTCTGGGAGGGCCTTCTTCGAGTCAGTCTACCCCTTCCCCCTCCCGGGAACCACATTCCTCCACCAAAACATTCCTCGGGCGGCTCCAGGGCCTGGCTGGAGTCGGGCCGGGCCGTGCACCTGGAGAGCTTCTGAAAACAGAACAGCCACCAGCCTTCCTGGCGAGAGCTGCAGCCAGGCAGGGCCAGGACGCCAAGGTAGGTGGCTGCAAAGGAGGGTTGGCTGGGGATGGTTGGTTGTGTTTTTTTTTTAATGATCTGACTGGCGGGGTTGGGGGGGGGGGGACGAGAGAGAGGGAGAGGGAGAGAGAGGTGAGCTGGAAAGGCTGGAAATCGTGGATGGAATTTGAAGAAACAGCAAAGCGACGGGAGGGAGCAAGGCGTCAAGGAGACCTTGCTTAAGTCAGGCCCAGAAAAATGCCAAACATGTGGGAGGTAAACACGGCCGGGAAGGCACAGCTGGTGTGGGGACATGGGTACCAACCAGCCCTCGTGAGCCAGAGGGCAGGGCTGAGGAGGGACAAGAAGGAAAATAACAGCACAGCTTATGCTAGAGAAAACATCGGAGCTGGGGAACCACCACTAGCAAAGTAGGGGAGCATTTTTGAGTCAAGTGCCATGGGGGATACGTGGGCCAGTGAGATGGTGCAGTGGGTAGCGCACTCGCCTTGCACGCGGCTGACCCCAGTTCGATTCCCCAACATCATATATGGTCCTCAAGTGCATCCCCAGGGGGTGAGCCCTGATCTCAGAGCCTGGAGTTAAGCACGGAGCACCCCCCCAAAAAAAAAAAAAACTGAAACAAGAAAGGGAAGAAGAATGAAAAGTTTAGCTGGAGCAACAGCAAAGTGGGGAGGGCATTTGCCTTGCACACGGCCGACCCGGGTTTGATTCCCAGCATCCCAAATGGTCCCCAAGTACCACCAGGAGTAATTCCTGAGTGCATGAGCAAGGAGTAACCCCTGTGCATGGCCGGGTGTGACCCAAAAAGCAAAAAAATAAAAAAAAAGAATGAAAAGTTTACTTTCCCCTTATTTGTTTGTAGCCCATTCCCGGATGACATCTGCTAGACTCAAACTCAAAGTGAACTTCATTCATTAATATGAAACTGAGGGGCTGGAGTGATAGCACAGCGGGTAGGGCATTTGCCTTGCCACGATCAACCCAGGTTCGATTCCCAGCATCCCATGTGGTCCCCGAGCACTGCCAGGAATAATTCCTGAGTGCATGAGCCAGGAGTAACCCCTGTGCATCACTGAGTGTGACAAAAAAAAAAAAGAAAGAAAAGAAAGAAAGAAAGAAAGAAAGAAAGAAAGAAAGAAAGAAAGAAAGAAAGAAAGAAAGAAAGAAAGAAAGAAAGAAAGAAAGAAAGAAATTGAGGGGCTGGGGAGGCCACCCCCCACCCGGGGAGGGAGGGTGTTTGCCTTGAACGCAGCCAACCTAGGTTCAAATCAAATCCCCAGCCCTGCACAGGGTCCTCTGAGCCCCACCAGGAGTGACTGATCCTGGAACACAGAGCCAGGAGTCAGTCCCGAGCACGGCCAGGTATGGGCCCCCCCACACCCCTCAAGAATGAGATTTATTCCGTCTGCGGGTTGCTTGTGCCCTTCCCATGACCATCACCTCTCCCAAGGGCTTGCCCCACAGCTACGGCAAAGGAGTTCGAGAACTTGGACCCAGGTCAGACAACAAGCACCACGCTCGGAACCTGGGGCCAGGGCCATGCCCAAGGCCTGCGACGCAAACCTGCAACGCAGCCTGACTTGCCTGAGCTCTCCCCAGCGCGTCCCTCCTGCCACCAGAGAAACCCACATTCCCCTTTCCCAGACGGAGACGTTCTGAGGTGACCCGCCCATCAGCGGCAAGAACTGAACCGACCCGACAGGACGGGGGATCAAAAAACCAAGCGAGGGCTAGAGTGATAGCACAGTGGGTAGGGCATTTGCCTTGCACGCAGCCAACTCAGGTTCGACTCCCAGCATCCCATAGGGTCCCCTGAGCACCGCCAGGACTAATTCCTGAGTGCATGAGCCAGGAGTAAGCTCTGTGCATCGCCGGGTATGATCCAAGAAAAAAGAAAAAAAAACCCAACTGACCCAATAGGAATCAAGAACCCAGATGGCCGATGGCTGTTCTGTTTGTTTTGGGGGTGGTCACACCCACCAGTGATGCTCAGGGCTGACTCCTGGCTCTGACCTCAGGGCTCACTCCTGGCGGGGCTGGGGGAGGAGGGAGGAGCTAGGGGATGTCAAGAATCCAGGTCAGCCCCATGCAAGGCAAGTGCCCTCCTCGCTGTACTATCTCTCCCGGCCCCCAGATGGCAATTTAGACACACAACCCGAGTGTGCTGTGTGCTGGACGCTTCTCCATACGGCGCCAGGTTAATCATTCACCCACATACCTGCGACCTCATCCCCAAATCGCCCTTGGCCCTGGGGGTTGGTCCAGACTGTTTCCAGGAGAAGAGATCAACACAAACACAAACATACACACACACACGCACGCACACAAACACCACACATGCTCCTGGCAATGGGTCGGCCTCCCCCCACCACACACACACACTCCAAAAGGAAGGAAGCAAAGGTGGTGGGGGGGAGAAGGATGTGTGTTTCTTCACAGCAGGGGACAAAGGACAAGAACAGCGGGGAAAAGGCACTTGCGTTGCACCAGGTTCGATCCTTGGCACCCAGAGCCCCGCCAGGACCGATCCCTGAGCGCCGCAGTCAGGAGTGAGCCCGGAGCACTGCTGGCTGTGAACCCCCCCAAAAGAGTAGTCTCCGCTCGTGCACACACCCCTTACGCCCCTGCCTGGCCATCTCCTGTCCCCTCCCACCTCCACGCAGCAACAGGTAAGAGTGAGGGGGAGGGGAAAGAAAGTTAGCAGAACCCGTGCAAAAACTCGGGCGCTCGGATTCCTGCAAAGCTGCACCTTCTCGTCACCCTCCTTCCTCTAACGCCACCAAGTGCAGCGACCAACTGGCAAGACCCAAAGCGCACACGCAACTTGGCGGGACCTTCTGGGTCCCGGGCCCAGCTTTACGGGGCTCAGGGAGACTTTGTAACTCTTTGGAGTCCCGGGACTGGAGATCTGGTGGTCTGGGGCGGGGAGGGCTGTCGCCCCTTCCCACCAGGCCGGCCCCAGCCGCTCGGGACCCTGGAGCCCCGCGACCTTTCTGGGCTCCAGAACTTAGGAGGGGTCGCACTGGGCCCCCCACACAAAGGAGGACTATGGGCTCACAGGGATCCCCGGGCAGCGGCTGCCCCTCCACCGAGCCCCCCGCGCTGAAGGGGGCGGCGGGCACCCATGCACAGCCGCGCCAGCCTGGAGACGTCCAGGCAACCTCGGGGGGTCCCGCGCCCGACGGCTCCCGACGGCTCCCCGTCCCACTCCTGCGTCCCGTTCTTCGCGGGCCCGCCCTGCCTTGCTCACCTCACCTCGGCTCGGTGCCCGGCGCTGCCCGCCCGCGCCTCGGATCGTCCCAGCCTCTGCCGTCCAGCCTCCCCAGATGCAACAGCCGCCAGCGGAGCCGAGCCGGAAGCGGGAAGGCGCGCGTGCGTGTGCGCGCGTGCGCGGTCCCGCCCAGGGGCGGTTCACGGAGGGGCGTGAACCCGGAAGGGGGCGGGGTCTCGCGGACTAGTTTGTTTGGGGAGCCAAGGTCGGGGCTTGAGGGTGAACCCAGAGTCGCACGCGGCATCCGCGCGGTCTAGTGGGAGGACTCGCGTTCTGAAGCTGGGGAGGGGAAATTGCGCAGAGATTGTGGGGTTTTTTTGTTCTGGGGGTCACAACCAGCGGTGCTTAGGGGATCACTCCTAGTGGGTTCGAGGGACCCTATGGGGTGCCGGGGACCGACCCCTGGTTGGCCACGTTCAACGCAAGCGCCCTTCCCGCTGTACTCTCCGTCCACCCCCTGTGAGTGCTTCTTAAGGGATTGAGAGGTGGGTTCCTTTTTATTTTTCCTGGAGGGAGCAATTCACGGGAGCCAGCCTGGGAACCTCTAAGAGGGAGTCACCGGGTTTGGTGGGATTAGCAGGTGTCTGGTGGGTGATGAGCAAAACTGAGGTTTCTGTTTCTAGGGCAGACCTGTGGGTATCTTGGGATGCCTGGATAGTGGTTATCAGTGGGTGCTTGCGGGGTCTGGAATCCTAGGTGAGAAATGTGAGGGGAGAGAGAACAGAAATGGGAAAAAAAATAGGTCTGTTTTCTACAAAGATTACTCAGTCCCCCTCGCTTGGATGGTTCTAGACTCCCCGAGAGATAGCATCAAGCACTTCCGAACACATACCAGACACTCAGACAGGTGCCATCAGATAGCCAAGCCATGTTTCACGTACCAGAAAATAGGTGAGATACCTCACCCCAAAATTAACACTCATAATCTGAAAAACCAGCTGGGAGAGGGCTCAGAGGGCTGGGCTGGAGTTAGAAGCACTGAGGGGAGGCCAGGATTTGGAGACACTGCATAGCTTTCCCCTCTGTACCCCAGTACCGTCAGGGATGGCCCCCAAATCAAAACAACAAAACAGTATCGACAACACGCAAAATACCCCCAAAGCACAGACACTTTCTCCCAAGAACTATTAGAAATAATAGAGGCTGGAGTGATAGGACAGAATGAAGGGTGTTCGCCTTGCACACACCTGAGCCCGGTTTGATGCCCAACACCCCATAGGATCTATCTCCCAAGCTCTGCAGGGAGTGATTCCTGGATGCAGATCTAAGAGTTAACCCTGAACACAGACATGTGTGGCCCCCAAACAAAACTGAAACAAGAAATCCCAATGCAAACAGCCTTTCAAGCCGCAAAACTCTCCATGGGACCTTTCAGTTGTTTTCTTTTTTCTTTTTTGGCCACACTTAGAGATGGCCCCTTGCTCAGGCATTACTCTTGGCTCTGGGCTCAGGAGTTAGCCCTGGCGGTGCTCAGGCGACCCTATCCGATGCCAGGGATTAAACCTGGATTGGCCATGTACTAGGCAAGTACCCTACCTACTGTATTATCGCTCTAGCCTGCTTTTTTTTTTTTGGTCTTTAGGTCACACCCCACAATGCATAGGGGTTACTCCTGGCTTTGCACTCAGGAATTACCCCTGGTGGTGCTCAGGGAACCATATGGGATGCTGGGAATCAAACCAGGGTTGGCCACGTGCAAGGCGAATGCCCTACCCACTGTGCTATCGCTCCAGCCCCTCGAGCCTCTGTTTTATTTTCATTTGGGGGCCACACCCCAGGTGCTCAGTAGTTACTCCTGGCTCTGTGCTCTCAGTTTGGTGCCCGGGATCGGGGTGCATTCAGGGGAATGCAGCCCAATGCAGTCCTTTCCGGAGGGAGGCGATTCTGCCATCCACCCTAACCTTTTGTCTTTCTTTTGTCACCTCCCACTTTTACGCATTTGTGAGTCGTTCTCACGGAGGTGGGGGGGCTGGGGGGTGGAGTAGTATCCTACTAAGAGCTAAGGAGACCAGGGCATGGGTTGGGGAGGGCTTTCTCAAGCTCACCCCAATGTCAACTTCTAGAAGCTGTTCTGTGAGTTGGAAGATGTTGGAAACCCCCCACCAGCCTCTACCCACTGAATGCCAAGACACTCCAAATTTTGTTTTGTTTGGGGGCCACACCCATCAATGCTCAGGGCTTACTCCTGGCTCTGACCCTCAGAAATTACTCCTAGTGGTGCTTGGGGGAACCATATGGGATGTCGGGGATCGAACCCAGCTGCATGCAAGACAAGCGCCCTCCCCAATGTACTAGCTCTCCAGCCCCAAGACACCCCAAATCTTGATAAGCCAAAATGCCTGCAGGCATGGATATATATGGGGGAGGGAGGGGACAAAAATGCTGAGGTGTTAAGGACCACTGAAGGTAGACACTGTCATTTGGGGTCTGTCGCCAGTGGCTTCCTGAACATGGTAGTAAAAAAGGGTGAGTAAGACTTAGGTAGCAGAGCAAGTTCCGGGAGCACCTGGGGATTTCAGAGGGGCTGAGTAGTGGGAGAGAAGAATGGAGGAGGCCAGGTCCATCAAGGGCCTTGCTTGGTGGAGACTGGAACGGAACAGTCTATTAATTAATTAATTAATTAATTTTGCTTTTTGGGTCACACCGGGCAATGCACAGGGGTTACTCCTGGCTCTGCACTCAGGAATTACTCCTGGTGGTGCTCGGGGGACCCTGTGGGAAGCTGGGAATCGAACCCGGGTCGGCCGCGTGCAAGGCAAATGCCCTACCCGCTGTGCTATCATCGCTCCAGCCCCTGGAACTGAACAGCCTAGATGGACGCCATCAGCGGGGCTGGTCTTGGGGAAAATCTTGGTGTTTCTCTCCAAACCCGTGTGGGCTAATTGCAGAGTGAAGTGACTCATGCTGTTTGCTTGAACCTCCCTTACATTTGTGAGCTTCCTCTAGGACACAGAGACACCTGGTTTTGCAGACAGACCTTGTCAGGGGTGTGACTCCTGGGCCTACACTTCCGGTGGGGGAGCTTGAGCATGGAGGGCATTTGCCTCGCACGCGGCTGACATGGGTTTGATCCCTGGCATCCCATAGGGTCCCCCAAGCGCTGCTAGGAGTAATTCCTGAGTGCAGAGCCTGGAGCAACCCCTGAGCATCTCCGGGTGTAACCCAAAAAGCAAAAAAAAAAAAAAAAAAAAAAAAACCAAAAACACTTCCGGTGGGAGAGAGACTAGGTTATCCTGTTTATTTATTTTGTTTTGTTTTGGGGGACAACACCCAGCTATGCTGAGGGTTTACTCCTGGCTCTGCACTCAGGGATCACTCCTGGTGGGCTCTGAGGTGCCAGGGATCGAACCTGGGTCTGCTGCGTGCACTGCTGTACTACTTTTCCCACCCTTCTGTCTGTCACTGTCATCCTGTTGTTCATCCATTTACTCAAGTGGGCACTAGTAATGTCTCTATTGTGAGACTTGTTGCTACTGTTTTTGGCATATCGAATATGCCACGGATAGCTTGCCAGGCTCTGCCGTGCAGTCAGGATACTCTCAGTAGCTTGCTTGGTTCTCTGAGAGGGGCAGAGGAATCGAACCCGGTTTGGCCCCGTCCCACCCTTCTACTTCTTTTTCGGTTTTGGGCCACATCTAGCAATGTTCAGGGCTTCCTCCTGGCTCTGTGCTCAGGGATTACTCCTGGTGGAGTTTAGGGGACCCTCTGGGTGTCAGGGATGAAACCCAGATCAACTGCATGCAAGGCAAGTGCTCTCCAGGCCCCTGAAAAACCTTCTTTTGTTTTGTCACACCCAGTAGTGCTCAGGGCTTCTTCCTGGCTCTGCACTCTGGGATCATTCCTGGCAAGGCATGGGAGACCCTCTGGGGTGGACAGGGATGGAACCCTGGTCGGCTATGTGCAAGGCAAGCGCTCTCCCCACTGCACTGTCCTATCACTCCAGCACCCCCCAAAGCCTTTTTTTGGAGGGGAAGGGTCATACCCAGCAATGTACAGGGGTTACTCCTGGCTCAGGCACTCAGGAATGACTCCTAGCGGTGCTTGGGGGACACTATGGGATGCTGGGAATCAAACCCAGGTCGGCCGTGTGCAAGGCAAATGCCCTACCTGCTGTGCCTTCGCTCCAGCGCCCCCCCCCACATACCTTGCCAAAGCCTTTTAAGATAACAACGGATGATGATGTCAATGGTAGGGACCCAGGGATCTCAGGCATCGTGCTAAGTGCTACCCTCATCCTCTCCTTGATCTACTCAAACCTCCCTTTAGCTCAAGAGTTGACCTGAAAACAAATGACACCCCTGTAGATTCCATTCTTCCTCAGAGGAGGCCACTCGATGGGGTGACTCACTTCCCAAGAGCAGAGAAGGAATAAATAGTCACCGGCCCCGGGTCCTTGAAGCAGGTGACAAGGGTCACTTTTTAATTTTTTTGATGTGAGAGGCCACACCCAGCGATGTGCAAGGCTTCCTCCTGGCTCTGTGCTCAGGGATCACTCCTGGAGGTGCTCCAGGACCCTGGGGAATGCTGGGGAACGCTGGGGATCGGACCCGGGTTGACCATGTGCAAGAGAAACTGTACTATTGCTCCAGCCCCTGTTTATTTAGTTGTTGTTTATTTTGCTTTTTGGGTCACACCCAGCAATGCTCAGGGGTTACTCCTGGCTCTGCACTCAGGAATTACTCCTGGCGGTACTCAGGAGACCATATGGGATGCTGGGGATCGAACCCGGGTTGGCTACGTGCAAGGCAAACGCCTTGCCTGTTCTGCTATCACTCCGGCCCCCTTAGTTATTTTTTTTAAGGGGGACACACCAGTGCTCAGGGGTCTATGTGGCTGGGGGAATAGAGTCCACAACTGCTGTGGGCAAAGCGCTGTCACCCCATGAGGGTCCCCCCAGACCCACCTATTGCCCGGAAGGACTGATGGCACAGTGGGGAGAGCACTCACCTTGCCCGTGGCTGATTCGGGTTTAATCCCCGGTACCCCATAGGATCTCCAGAGCACTGCCAAGAGTGATTTTTAAGTGCAAAGCCTGAGTAACCTCTGAACATCACTGGATGTGCAACCCCCTCCCCCCGAAAATAAAAAGAAAAAGGTGGGGCTGGAGCGATAGCACAGTGGGTAGGGCATTTGCCTTGCACGCAGCCAACCGGGGTTCGATTCCCAGCATCCCATAAGGTCCCCTGAGCACTGCCAGGGGTAATTCTTGAGTGCAGAGCCAGGAGTGACCCCTGTGCGTCACCGGGTGTGATCCAAAAAGCAAAAAAAAAAGAAAAGAAAAGAAAAAGGAAGCCCCAGAGAACAACCAAGGCAGACTTGGAATGGAAAAGCTGGGATGTGGAATTCAGCTGGAGCCTGAAGCGCCTGAGATTTCCCAAAGTGTGGGGGATGAGGGTGGAGGGGGTGAGAGGTGCACAGCAGGAAGCCTGACCCAGATTCGATCCTTGGGACCCCATAGGGTCTCCCAAGCCGGCCAGGAGAGAGTCGTGAGCACAGCACCAGGAGGAATCCCTGAACACTGCTGGGTGTGGCCCCCAAATAAAACAGATAAACAAACCCAGAGCAGGCAGCGGCTGGGGCGAGGTCTAGCTCTGGGGCCAGGGCATGTGCTAAGCATAAGGGCGCCCTAGGGTTGGCCCCCAGCAGGTTAGGGGTGATCTTTGAGCACTGAGCTGGAGTGACCCCCAGTGTCCCATATGGTTCCCCAAGCACTGACAGGAGTAGTTTCTGAGTGCAGAGCCAGGAGTAACCCCTGAGCATTGCTGGGTGTGACCCAGAAAAACAAAATAAATATATAAGATGTTTTTTTTTTTTTTTTTTTTTTTTGCTTTTTGGGTCACACCTGGCGATGCACAGGGGTTACTCCTGGCTCTGCACTCAGGAATTACCCCTGGCTGTGCTCAGGGGACCATATGGGATGCTGGGATTTGAACCCGGGTCGGCCGCGTGCAAGGCAAACGCCCTACCCGCTGTGCTATCTCTCCAGCCCAAATATATAAGATGTTTTAAAAAAAGAAAAAGAAAAGAAAAAACTTTATTCTCCCTGTAACTCTTCCTCTGGCTGTGGGGGGAAGGGGTCCCCTCAGGGGGCATTTGGGCAGGGCATTTGGGCATCTGGAGGCATTTCTTTCAGTTACAATTCAGGGAAATGGTGAGTGGGAGAGAGGCTGCCCCCCATCCAAGGAGCATCCAGAGAGCCAGGCCCCCTCCCCAAGATCTGTCACAGACCAAGTAGACCTTTGTCCTGTGGTGAGGAGGACAAAGGTCTCTTTTGTTATGGTGATAAGGTGATTTTGGGGAAGCCCCCAATTTCGAAAGGGGCTCCTTGTCAGGGTTGGTAAAACCTGGGAATTACTGTATTTCGAGCTCAGTTCCCCCTTCCCCACATTTTTTTTTTTTTTTGTCTTCTGGCATCATACCCAGCCATGCACAGGGGTTACTCCTGGCTCTACACTCAGGAATAACTCCTGGCGGTGCTCTGGGGACCATATGGCATGCTGGGAATCGAACCTGGGTCAGCCACATGCAAGGCAAATGCCCTACCCGCTGTGCTATGGCTCCAGCCCCACCATTTCTTGATCATTTGTCTCCTTTGGGTCCCTCTGTGGCTGGGCTCTCCCAGGCGATGCCAGTGCAAATGTGCCCGGCCGTGGAGCCACCTTGCTGCCCCCGCCCTCTTCAACTTTCCTTCCATCCCAGGGAGCTCTGGGGGGACAGTGTCTGATCCCACAGTCCCCCACAATCCCCCCAAAGTGGCCTTATTTGGGAAAGGTGTGTTTCCAGGTGTGTGCTGAGTCCAGATGAGTCCAGATGAGGTGCCGGGAGTCTGATGCAAAGGGGGTAAACTGAGACCAAGATTTGAACACGGGGACTAGAGTGATAGTACAGTGGCTAGGGTGTTTGCCCTGCATGCGACTGACTTCTGACTTCTAGCCCCAGCACCCGCTAAGGTCCCCTGAGCCTGAGAACCCCTGAGCACACCCGGGTGTGGTCCCAAAAGCACAAAACAAACCAACACCAACAACAAATATATGTGGCTGACAGCAAGGTGCAGAGAAGCTAGCATTCTACACCCCCATGAGGAAATAGCCAGATGTCAGGAGAGATCCCTTGTTTCAGCACCTCCAGAGAGTCCTACCCTGCCCTGCCAACAGCTACACCTCAGACATCTCCAGATCCCCTCCAGGCCCCCTTCCAGATCTCCTCCAGATCCCCTCCAGATCCCCCAGGTCCCCTCCAGATCCCCGTCCAGATTCCCTCCAAATTCCCTCCAGATCCCCCTCCAGATCTCCCTCCAGATCCCCCTCCAGATCTCCTCCAGATCCCCTCCAGATCCCCAGATCCCCTCCAGATCCCCCTCCAGATTCCCTCCAAATTTCCTTCAGATCCCCTCCAGATCCCCTCCATATCTACCTGCTGATTTACCTCCAGATCCCCCTGTAGACCCCCCTCCAGCCAGTACCTCTAGAACCCCCAAGAAGCGCCATTTCTAGGAGTTCGGCTGCCTCTGGATTGCAATTTTCCATTCACAGAGATGCCCCCCACCCTGCTGCCCCCTCCAACCCAAACTGTGCAAACTGAGGTGTGCCAGCAAGGGGGGTGGGCATGGGGAGGGAGATGACAGCTAGTGAGGCTGCAATGTGGAGGAGATGAAAGGCGAAGTGTGGGCTCCCAGAGGGTCCGAGTGGACCCTGACCTACCGGTGCTCGGGGAGGACTGGCTGACACTTTCTCTCCTCTCCCTGATGTCCTGGCCCTTGTCCTTGGGCACGCCCGGGCTCTTCCCCTGGAGAGGGAGCACCGAGATGGACCTTGGCATGCCGGGTGCTGCAGCGCCCTGCACCCCCTTCTCCCCCCGCCACCCGTCTTCAATCACAGGGCTCCCGGGTCAGGGCCCACCCCGCACACTGACCTTCTCCTTCTGCCTGGTGACTCGGCTGCGGAGGCAGCTCAGCCTGCGTTTCACCCCGACTCCCCGGGGGATCCTCTCGGCCTTGCCAGCGCCATCCTCTGTCCTAAAGGATAAGGGTAGATGAGAAGAAGGGCCCGTTTGGAGCCAGCCCTGCTGGAGGCACCCACACCCCATCTTCCCATGGGTCCTCATCCTGCTTCCCCTCTTCTCTGGTCCCTAACTACCTCCTGCCCCCACAACACACACACACTCACACACATATACACACATGCACACACACATATACAGACATAATACACACATGCACACACAATACACACACATGCAGGTGCACATGCACACACACATGCATGCACGCACACACACATGCATGCACACACACACACATTCAATCATTGGGCAGTTTTCAGAATTCCAGAAAGACAGTGGGGATGAACCTGGTCTAATCCGCAGTGGTCAGAAGCCGCCTCCCTGGTTCTGTCCAGTCCTGGCCTCTCCCCTGCCTCATCTCAGCAGCCCTTCACCCCCCTTTCATCCTTCCAGTGACTCCCAAACAGGCTCTCCCCTGCCTCTGCCCGCTGGCGCCTATTAGATTTCTCCGGGAAGGCCACCTCATGGAATAAAGGAGCAACCAGGTATGGTTCGTGTGTGCCCCCTGCTCCCAGGCTGTCATCTGTGACCCGGGAGCTACTTCTCCAGATGTTCCCACCCCCTTTGGAATAAAAGTTGAGGGGCTGGGATGATAGTACATCAGGGAGGGCGCTTGCTTTGCACGTGCCCAGCCTGGGTTCCATCCCCAGCATCCCGTAGGGTGCCCTGTGCCTGCTAGGAGTGATTCCTGAGTGCAGAGCCAGGAGTCAGCCCCGAGAATGCTAGGTGTGGCCCCAAAATCAAAACCCAGAAAAACAAAACCTTTTTTTTTTCTCCTTGATTTTGGGCCACACCCAGCAATGCTCGTAGGGTTACTCCTGGCTCTGCACTCAGGAATTACTACTGGCGGTGCTGGGGGACACCATATGGGATGCTGGGAATCGAACGTGGGTCGGCCTCGTGCAAGGCAAACGTCCTACCCGCTGTATTATCGTTCCAGCCCCAAAACAAAACCATTTTTTGGTTGGTTTGTTTGAGGAAAGCCAGCCTCCTTCCTCGCCAAGGCCTCCTGGTCTCCACAGAAATTGCTCACCTTCCTTCCACCCAGGCCACCAGGACCCCTTTCCCTAGGCCATGCGGCTCCCTCCGAAGGCACCGCTTTCTTTCCCCATCTCATCACCATAGTTTGGCGAACTCCTACTCATCCATCAGAACCCAGCTCCAGCTATCACCTCCTTCAGAAAGTCTTCCTCTGTCCTCATACCGTAAATGAGGAGACCCCCCCTCTCCTGTTACCCCAGTGGTGGCCCTGGTGGTCCCAGTCAGAGGAAGGGGGGCACAGGCTCAGGGCCAGGCACAGAAGGTCATTGGTACAGTGTGTTGGCCCGTGCGCATGGCTCTGAGGACTTACTCGGACAGGAACTCAAACCAGGTGAGGTTGGAGTGGGTCCCTCCAGGACTGGCTGACAAGTGGGCCCTCTGCCGGACGCTGCAGGAGCAGAGGGGATGGACACTGGGGTCAGCTGCTTGCCCCTGCCTGGCCCCCATCTTCCACATCCCTCTGTCTTCTGCACACCCGCCCTACCCCTGCCTACTGCACACTCGAACCCGCACCTGCCTCTCATACCCACCCCACCCCTGCCCCTCACCTGCCCCTCACCCACCCTATGCCCACCCCTCACCTGCCCCACACCCGCCCCATCCCTGCCAGCTGCCCGCCCACACCTGCCTCTGTCTCTCTCTCTTTTTTTTTTTCTTTTTGGGTCACACCTGGCGATGCACAGGGGTTACTCCTGGCTCTGCACTCAGGAATCACTCCTGGCAGAGCTCAGGGGATCATATGGGATGCTGGGAATCGAACCCGGGTCAGCGGCATGCAAGGCAAATGCTCTCCCCACTGTGCTATCACTCCAGCGTCTCAGACCCGCCCCACAACTGCCCCCCAGCTGTCCCACCCCCGTCCTTACACCTGTTCATGCCTGCCCCCATGCCTGTCCCACCTGTGTCCCCAGCCCCATCCCCTCCCCCACCCCGCCATTCCTCCCGTGCCATCATCCCCTTCATACCCGTGGAACTGTCGCAGTTCTTGCAGTACCTGCTGGACCATCAGCCTGGGTGCGAGATAAAGCAGCCTCAGCGTCCCCCCCACCCCACTGTCAGCTCCCCCGACACACGCGGCAGTGACTGACCCCGGGTGGGCCCCAGTCACATCCTCCTAGAAATGCAGGCCAGGATCCTCCTGAGGGCTTTGGGGGGGGTCCCTCCCTGTGGGGTGCAGGCGCAGACACTCACACATGGTCGGGCTCCACGTGGTCCTTCTCCACACATTCCAGCAGCGGGGGCTCCAGACCTGAACACAGCCCACCCCAGCGGAACACAGCAGTGAAGTTACTCTGGGCTGCACCCCCAACCCCCCTCCACCTGAGCCTGGGGCGGGGAACCCTGCAGAGTCGTGTCCACTTGCTCTTCTGGGGGAGAGAGACAGCGAGTGCCAAAGTCCCCAGGCCCTCAATGAACCCCCAAGGAGATGTGCTGAAAGCCTCATTCATTTTGGGGGTGTTGCAGGAAGATAAGGGGACCTGGAAGATAAGGGTGCTGGGGGGACCCTATGGTGTATCAGGGATTGAACCCAGGTCGGCCATGTTCAAGGTAAGTGCCCTCCCCCTTGTATTATAGCTCCAGCTCCATCAATTTCCTTTTTTCTATATAAAAAAAAAATCTATAGGGGATGGAGTGATAGCACAGTGGGTAGGGCGTTTGCCTTGTATGCGGCCCACCTGGGTTCGATTCCCAGCATCCCATATGGCCCCCTGAGCATGCACAGGAGTAATTCCTGAGTGCAGAGCCAGGAGTAACCCCTGTGCATCGCCAGGTGTGACCCAAAAAGCAAAAACAAACAAAAAAACAAAAGACTATATATTCAATTTTTGGTTTGGGGTTCCCACCTGGCGATGCTCAGGAGTTACTCCTGACTCTGCACTCAGGAATCACTCCTGGCAGTGCTTATGGGACCCTATGAGGTACCAGGGATCTAACCTGGCTTGGTCATGTGCAAGGCTAGCACTCTCCCTACTATGCTATCACTCCGGGCTCACCAAATTCCTTCTCGATGCTTCACTTAAGCCACTTGGGGAACCTCCAATCAAGAGCAGGGCCTCCCGAATAGTGATGAGGAGATCCTGGGACCCCTCCCACCTCGGCAGTGCTTGGGGACCTCTAGAGCTGCACCCAGAAGTGCTTTGGGGGAACCATGCCAGGCCGGGAATGGAACCCAGGATGGTGCCAGCAAGGCAAGCACTTGAACTCCGACGGCATCTCTTCCGCCACCTCTCACTTATCTCATCCTTCATCTAGAAATGAGGGATGAGGTGTAAACAGGTGGGACTGACCCTAGAAAGATCCTTACTCAGAGACAAATCAGGAGACCTAGACAGAAAGAGTCAGAGGGGGTGTGGCCACTGTCTCCAGGCAGTCCACCAGGCTTCATCAGTAGGTGGTGCTAGATGAATTAGTCACCTCCCCACCCCTGCAGCCTCTTTGCTTTTCTCTGGGGGTCACCACCCAGAGCCCAAACTAGGGAAGCCTCAGGTAGAAGCCTTACTGGCTAGGAGAGAGCCCTCAGACCCAGCTACCTTGAACTTCCGGAGCCAGGACCTCCAGAACCGGGAACTTTTCCTGGATCCTGAGCTCTGAGGAGCTCACGGGTACTGACAGAGACCGGGCTCTTCTCTCTGGCTTGTCCCATTCCTGCAAGGGAAATAGTCACCAGGCAAGTTGAGAACCCCCCCCCACTCCCTACCCACACACATGGTGGGGGTGGGGGGAAGTCCCTACCCCCAGGCCATAGAGAAGGGACTGGATTTCCATAGAAGTCAAGGAGGAACTGAGGGGTGACCACCCCAAATATTTGAAACCCCCCTGAACCCCCCACAATGCAGAACTTCAGCTCAGTGTCATCCTAAGCATGATCTTGGGTACCACCTCCAGTAGAAAATTTTTTGGGGGGAGGACACATCTGGAAATCCTCAGGGGTTACTCCTGACTCTGCACTCAGGGATCACTCCTGGCAGTGCTCAGGGGATGCTGGGGACTAAAGCCGGGTCATTCACATGCAAGGTCAGCGCCCTCCCGGCTGTGCTATCACTCTGGCCCCTCCAGCGGAAATTTTCTGATCACAGACTCCAAGCACAGATTGGGCATCCTTCCCCACAGCCAGGATGCCAGCCCTCCCCCGACTCCCATGAACCCCACTTATGTCCAGGAATCCCCTGCTTTGGACCCCAGCACCTTCAAGAATCCATGAGCCGGGGCTGGAGCACAGCAAGTAGGGCGTTTGCCTTGCATGCAGCTGACCCAGGTTAGATTCCCAGCATCCCATATGGTCCCCCGAGCACCGCCAGGAGTAATTCCCAAGTGCAGACCCAGGAATAACCCCTGTGCGTTGCTGGGTGTGACCCCAAGAGCAAATAACAACAACAACAACAACAATAATAATCCATGAGCCTCCACAATGGAGGCCACCCCCCCCAATCCAGGAATACTGTTCTCTTTCCCACACACACCATGTCCTGAGGGGGTTCTGAAGGGGGCACCCACCTTGCCTGGTGCCTCTGCTGGGATCCCCCGCCCAGGCCAAAATTCTCGGGTCCACATTTGCAAGCCGGCCCCAGACAGGTTCAGGGCCAGACTGGCCAGGGTCCGCGGGAGGCCGGGTCCCTCACTTGTGGCGGAAGCATCTAGGCTGAGCCTGGAGGGATGGAGAGAGAACAGGTGGAGGTGTCAGCTAGTTTCTCTCCTGGCTGCTGCATCTGATCTGGCGGGGCAGGGAGGGGCGTGGGGGGCGAGCCTGCAGATGGCCCCTTGGGACAGACAGGGTGGGCCAGGCCATATCAGAGAGCAGTTGGAGGGGGCTGGAGAGATAGTACAGTGGGTAGAGTACTTGCCTTGCAGGTGGCCAACCCCGTGTTTGATCCCCCAAATCCCATAGGGTCTCCCAAACCTCACCAGGACTGATTTCTGAACACAGAGCCAGAAGTTAGCCCTGAGGACACTTGGTGTGTTTCCAAAACAAACAAACAAAAAAACCAAAACAATCCAAAGTGTGTGGGGGTTGCTTGAGGGAGGCAGGGATACTGGTGGAATGTGGTGTTGGAACACTGTATACATAAAACTCCATCAAGAGAAGCGGAAGCAATACTACAGCCTTGCACGTGCTGACCTGGGTTCGATCCTCAGCATCCCAAAGGATCCCCTGAGCAGCACCAGGAGTAATTCCTGAGTGCAGAGCCAGGAGGAACCTCTGAGCATCGCAGAGTGTGACCCAAAAAGCAAAAATGCTCAAAACGAACAAAAAACCTCCGTCAAGTACAGTCTTGTAAATCGCGGTGCCTAACATGCAAGCAAGCAAGCAAGCAAGCAAGCGCGCACACACACACTCACCACACACACACACACACACACACACACATACACACAAGCACGCACCCAAGACACAGATGCCATTGAAGGGAGGGGCTGTCAGCTTGTCCCAGCCCGATTCTCCCCGGGTGGGGGTGCCATGGCCCTGCCCTCTCCCAGTGGACATGTTTTGGCACCACTTCTACTGTGGGGCGTGTCCTCGCCCCGCCCTTCCCGAAAGGGCATATCTCACACCCTCCTCCCTGGATGGGCGTATCCCAGCCTTGCCCGGCTCCTACCACGCCTTCCATTGGTGGGAGTATCCGAGCACCGCCGTTTATTGGTGGTCGTGTCCTGACCCAGTCCTCTATTGGTGGGCGTGTCGTGGCCCCGCCCTTCCCGAAAAGTCATATCTGGTGGCCGGCCTTCCCGGCAGAGCGTATTCTATTGGTGGGCATGTTGGCCTACCCCGCCTTCTATTGGTGACGTGACCTAGCCCCGCCCTTTACTGACGGGAGTGTCCCGCCACACCTTTATTGGTGGGCGTGTCATAGCCGTGCCCTTTGTTTACAGGCGTGTCCCGCCACGCCCTCTATTGGTGGGAGTGTCCCACCGCATCCTTTATGGATGGGCGTGTCACGTCACGCCCTTTGTTGGTGGGCGTGTCTTAGCACCGCCCTTATTGATGGGCGTATCCTGTGACGCCCTCTATTGGTGGGCGTGTCATAGCACCGCCCTTCCCGGATTGTCGCAGCCTGGGTGGGCTCTGACCTTCTCTTTGTCTCCGAGGAGCAGCTCCGGGGTCTCTCCCAGCTCCGCCTCCGCTGCACGCCCTGAGAGCCGGTCGAGTTGGAACGGGGCTTCGCTCCTCCCGGTGTCTCAGCGACGGGCGTGGGGTCCTGCGCCTCCCCCTCGGGCTGGCCATGGGGAGGAAGCCCAAAGCCCAGGTCCTTCAGGTACTCGCTGCCCTGAAGGGCCTCCAAGTCCAGACTGAGATCTTCCAAGCTTTCCCCAAGCGTGCGCTCTGGGAATCCATATTCCTGTGGAGGGCGAAGAGGAGAGAGGAGAAGGCATTGGCTCTGGGCAAGAGTTTTGGAGCTCCTGGGTATGGACCCCCCCAATCTTCAGTCCTCTTTCATGCAAGTTGGGCTCAATGCCTTCCCTCCTTTTTTTTCTTTTGTTTTTTGTTTTTTGCATAATACCCTGCGATGCTCAGGGGTTACTCCTGGTGCTCTGCACGCAGAAATTACTCCTGGCAGTGCTCAGGGGGCAGAGAGTCTCTTGCTCCCGCGCCTGGCTGTCTTCCCAGGGGCCCCTTGGAGGGGGTGGGCTTTAGTTTCCCTCCCCTCCCTGAGCGGAGCTTCCGCCACCGAAGACCTCCAGAGCCTAGCCACAGCCATGCTCAAGGCCCCTCTCCACATGTTTGGATGAGCCTCACGCGTGAAGGGACCAGCAGAGGAACCAAGGTGTGTGGGACCCAGGGCTGAGACCTCCAAGCCTGCTCGTATCGGGACTGGGCCTCTTCCGCCCTGATTCCCCATTTTCCAGTAGCTAGGCAGCCAGGAACTGCCCCCAGTGCTGTGTAATCCCACCAACGGCCAACATCCAGAGACTATAAAACCAAGCTCCCGGAAGACATTTTATGGCCTAGTTCTCCCGCTGAGAGAACCTGGCAAGAGACCAAGAGTTTCCTGCCCACATGGGAGAGCCTCACAAACTCCCCATGGTATATTCATATGCCAAAACCAGTAACAATGATGGGTCTCATTCCCCTGATCCTAACCTCCAACGTGGCACCATTGGAAAAGATGCCACCAGGGCTAGGACGAATGGAGATGTTACTGAGACCGCTGGAGAAAATCGACTATCAACGGGATGATGATGATGATGATGATGATGATGATGATGATGATGATGATGATGGTGCTCAGGGGACCATATGGGATGCTGGGAATTGAACCCAGGTGGGCCGCGTGCAAGGCAAACACCCTACCCACTGTGCTATTGCTCCAGCCCAACTCTCCTCCTTTTTTTGTGTGTGTGGGGACACACCCGGCGGTGCTCAGGGGCTATTCCAGGCTCTGTGCTCAGGGATCACTTCTGAAAGTGCTGGGGGATTTTATGTGGTGCCGGGATTGAACTGGGTTTAGCTGCATGCAAGGCAAACTACACTACTTTCTCCATATTACCATTACCATTATTATTATTGAGTTTTGCACCACACTTGGAGGTACCTGGGACCTCTTGCTCTGCACAAGAGTGACTCCTGGTGGTGCTCAAGGGACTATATATGGTGCCAGGGATTGAACCAGGGGCAGCTGCATATAAAGAAGGTGCTTTTCCTCTTGTAATTTTTTTTTGGGGCTTGAGAGATAGTACACCAGATAGGGTGCATGTTGGGTTGATCCCCGGCATCTCATCTGGTTCCCCAAGCACCAGGAGTAATTTTTTTTTCTTTTTTTGGGTCACACCTGGCGATGCACAGGGACAGGGGTTATTCCTGGCTTTGCACTCAGGAATTACCCCTGGCTGTGCTCAGGGGACCATATGGAATGCTGGGATTTGAACCCGGGTCGGCCGCGTGCAAGGCAAACGCCCTACCCGCTGTGCTATCTCTCCAGCCCCACCAGGAGTAATTTCTGGGTGCAAAGCCAGGAGTGACCCCTGATCATTGCTGGTTGTCCCCTCAAAGAAACACAAATAAGCACAAAAATCCAAAACTCCTTTGTTTTGTTTTGGGGCCACACTCAGCAGTGCTCAGGGCTTACTCCTGGCTCTGAGCTCAGGGATCACTCCTGGCAGGGCTGGAGGGGGACCATATGGGGTGTCAGGGAAGCAACCCGGCTCATCCACGTGCAAGGCAAGACCTTACCCGCTGTTCTACTGCTCCAGCCCAACTAAGAAACACTCGTAGACACTGAAGCCATCACAATGCTGAAACCCCAGCATGTGCACGGTCCCTGACTACACCTGCATCTGCTTCAGTCCCACAGTTTCTCCACAAAGGGGCACTGTGACCCCACCTTGCAGATCAGGAGCCCAAGAAGGCTCCTCCTGCCTCTCGATTTTTTTCCCCCCCTTGACATCCTTGACACAATTACCCCTCCCCCATCTCCAATCTTCCCGCCCCCCCCCCACAATACCTGCCCCATCATTCCGCTTCTGCAGGCTATATTCCCTAACCACGACTATTGCCTTTATTTATTTAGTTTGGTTTGGGGGCCACACCCGAAGATGCTCTTCACTCAAGAATCCTGGAGGTGCTCAGGGGACCATAGTGGACAAGGAGGATCAAATCCAGGTTGGGTGCAAGGCAAAAGCTCTCCCCACTGTACTTGAGCCTAAGGACACACCTTAAAAAAAATCTATTGGGGCTGGAGTGATAGCACAGCGGGGAGGGCTTTGCCTTGCACGCAGCTGACCCAGGTTTGATTCCCAGCATCCCATAGGGTCCCGAGCACCGCCAGGGTAATTCCTGAGTGCAGAGCCAGGAGTAACCCCTGTGCATCGCCAGGTGTGACCCAAAAAGCAAAAGGAAAAAAATGCATTCAATAGGCGACCCATGCAGCTGGAGAGACAGTAGAGCGGGGAGGGCATTTGCCTTGCATGCGGCTGACCCTGGGTTCAATCCCCAGCATATTATAGAGTCCCACAAACTCTATCAGGTGTGATTCCTAAGTGCAGGGCCAGGAATAACCCCTGAATACCTCCGGTTATGTCCCCTCCCCAAAAAAATATTAACTTTTTTTTCTGCAAAATTTTTCATACAACGTATTTGTTTCTCTCCACCCCCTTTTTTAGTCGAAACACCATGAGATACAAAGTTGCTCATGATTGGGTTTCAATCATACCCTGTTCCAACACCGCCTTCCTTCACCAGAGACATCTCCCACCACCAACATCCCCAGTCTCCCTCACATCCCTGCCACACGCCCACCTTTATGGCAGGACCTTTCTCTCTCTCTCTCTCTCTCTCTCTCTCTCTCTCTCTCTCTCTCTCTCTCCCTCCCTCTCTTTGTCTGTCTGTCTTTCTCCCTTCCTTTAGGCATTGCAGTTTGCAATACAGGTACTGAAAAGTTATCATGTAGAACTCAGCGCTCAGTTCTTTTTCTTTTTCTTTTTTTTTTCTTTTTGCTTTTTGGGTCATATCTGGCGATGCACAGGGGTTACTCCTGCCCCCTCAAATACTTCTTGATCACTGTTCAAGAACTGAGTGGTGGGGCTGGAGTGATAGTACAGCGGGTAGGGCTTTTGCCTGGCACGTGGCCGACCCGGGTTTAATTCCCAGCATCCCATAGGGTCCCCTGAGCACCGCCAGGAGTAATTCCTGAGTGCAGAGCCAGGAGTAACCTCTGTGTATCACTGGGTGTGACACACACACACAAATGTTGTCCTAAGAAGTATTTGAATATTTGAATTTTAGTCCAGCTGGCAGTCCTACCATTGCATTATCTCAATCTTTTTTCCCCCTGTTTTGTTTGTTTTGGTTCCACACCCAGTGGTGCTCAGATTTTTTTTTTTTTTTTTTTTTTTTTTTTTTGCTTTTTGGATCACACCCAGGATGCACAGGGGTTACTCCTGGCTCTGCACTCAGGAATTACCCCTGGCAGTGCTCAAGGGACCCTATGGGATGCTGGGAATCAAACCTGGGTCAGCGGCCTGCAAGACAAACGCCCTACCTGCTGTGCTATTGCTCCAGCCCCAAGGTGGGGAAATTTCAAAGCTTTCAAGAGGTAGGAGCCAGAGTGACAGGACAGTGGGGAGGGCGTTTGCCTTGCACGCAGCTGACCAAGGTTCGATCCCTGGCATCCCATAGGGTCCCTTGAGCCCCACCAGTAATGATCCTTGAGTGCAGAGCCAGGAGTCACACCCTGAGCATAGCCAGGTGGGGTCCCCGAATTAAACAGCAGCTGAAAAATCGAGTGGCAGCAGAAAATCCCCTACCAGCCCACAGCTCAGGTGGAGGTCAACTGGGGTGGAGGCTGGCACCTCTGCCATGCCCACAGGCGCTCTGGAATGAGGAAGAAAGAGCTCTGCGGGGCGTTTTCCCTGAGCTCACTCACCCAGCACTCCCGCCCCTGGGCCCCGCCCTTCTTTGATTGTGCTCAAATATGCACAACATTAAGCTTATCCTGATCAGCCTTTCTCCAGGCACCACCACCAGGGATCAAACCCAGGGCTGAGCCCAGGCTGAGCCCACTGAGCTAGAATCCCTAGCCTCCCTTTTATTTTTATTTTTAAATGTTATTTGGTTTGGGGACCACACCCGGTGGTGTTCAGTCCTGACTCCTGGCTCTGTGCTCTCCTGATCTCTTTAGCTGCAGGGTTGGAACCAGTGTTGAATGCGTGCAAGACAAGCAGTTATGGGGCTGGAGAGAGAGCACAGTGGGTAGGGCATTTGCCTTAACATGCGGCCAACCCAGGTTCGATTCCCAGCATCCCATAGGGTCCTCCGAACACCGCCAGGAGTGATTCCTGAGTGCAGAGCCAGGAGTCAGCCCTGAGCATTGCTGGATGTGACCCAAAGAGCAAAAAAAAGAAAAAAGAAAGAAAGAAAGAAAGAAAGAAAGAAAGAAAGAAGAAAGAAAGAAAGAAAGAAAGAAAGAAAAAGACAAGCAGTTATTCCCCCCTTTTTTTTCCCTTTTGGGTCACACCCAGCAATGCTTGGGGGTTCCTCCTGGTTCTGCACTCAGGAATTACTCCTGGCGGTGCTCAGGGGACCATATGGATGCCGGGGATTGAACCCAGGCCAGCTCCATGCAAAGCAATGCAAGTACCTTATCCAGTGGACTATTGGCTTTGTGCAAGGCAAATGCTTTATCTGCCATCCCATTGCTCCAGCCCCAGTTAGCCCATCTTATCTCTCTACTCCCACTACTCCTAGTCGTTATTTTAACCTTTTTTTTTTTTCTTTTTTGCTTTTTGGGTCACACCCAGTGATGCTCAGGGGTTACTCCTGGCTCTGCACTCAGGAATCACCCCGGTAGTGCTCAGGGGACCATATGGGATGTTGGGAATTGAACCCGGGTCAGCCACACACAAGGCAAATGCCCTACCCGATGTGCTATCACTCCAGCCCCATATTTTAACCATTTTTTAATTTAATATTTTATTTTGTGTATGTGTGTGTGGGGTGCACCCTGCAGTGCTCAGGGCTTACTCCTGGTTCTGTGCTCAGGAATTATTTCTAGTGATGCCTGGAGGACCCTATAGAGTGCTGGAGATGAGACCCATGTCAGCTGTGTGCAAGGCAAACACCCTGCCTGCTTTACTGTTGCTCCCCACCCAGTCTTTGTTTGTTTGTTTCTGGGCCACACCCCGGCATTGCTCAGGCTGACTCCTGCCTCTGTGCTCAGGGGTCACTCCTGGCAGTGATCGGGGGACCCTATGGGTTACTGGAGATCAAACTTGGGTCGGCTGCATGCTATCGTTCCAGCCTCCAGAACTGTCTTTTTTTTTTTTCTTCTTGTGTCACACCCGGCTTTGCAGAGGGGTTCCTCCTGGCTCATGCACTCAGGAATTATTCCTGGCGGTGCTTTGGGGATCCTATGGGATGCTGGGATTTGAACTCGGGTCAGCCGCGTGCAAGGCAAACGCCCTACCCGCTGTGCTATTGCTCCAGCCCGAGCAGTGCTCAGTGGACCCATGGCTCACTCCTGGTGATACTCAGTCTGGTGTTCAGGCTTGATTATACAATGGTTGAATCCAGCAGGGCCCAAAACCACTTAGAACCAATCCTCAAGGTGCTGGTGGGAACATATGGGGCAGGATCCAAGCCAGGGTTTCACACATGCAGGACATAAACTGTTGGGTGTGGGATAGGACAGCAGGAAAGACACGTGTCTTGAACACAGCCTAGCGGGGTTCAATCCAGGCCATCCCATATGGCCCTCTGAGCATCGCTCAGAGGAGTGATTCATGAGGGCAAGCTAGGAATAACCCCTGAGCATCTCTGCGTGTGGCCCAATCCCCTTTCTAAAAGAAAGAAAGAAAGACAGAAAGAAAGAAAGAAAGAAAGAGAGAGAGAAAGAGAGAAAGAAAGAGAGAAAGAGAGAAAAAGAAAGAAAAAATAGAAATAAAAAGGAAAGAAAGAAAAAAAGAGGAAGAAAGAAAAAAGAAAGAAAAAAAGAGGAAGAAAGAAAAAAGGAGAGAAAGAAAGAAAGAAAGAAAGAAAGAAAGAAAGAAAGAAAGAAAGAAAGAAAGAAAGAAAGAAAGAAAGAAAGAAAGAAAGAAAGAAAGAAAGAAAGAAAGAAAGAAAGAAAGAAAGAAAGAAAGAAAGAAAGAAAGAAAGAAAGAAAGAAAGATCTTTTAGAGGCTGGTGAGATAAAACAGTGGTTCAAGCCCCAGCCGTCCGCACCATAGGTTCCCTCTACCACCACCAGGGGTCGCTCCAGAGCAAAGAGCCAGGAATAAACCCTGAGCACTGCGGAGTGTGGTCGAAGCCCTTCTCCTCCCCCCGCCCCCCCCACCCGCCGCGCAAAACAAAGAAAACCTAAGGCGGGTGCTGGAGAGAGCCCAGCAGGTAGGGTGCTCGCCTTGCATTAGGGTTCCATCTCTGGCATTGCATGGGGTCCCCCAGCCCCAATGGGAGTCAGCCCTGAGCACAGTTGAGACTGATACTGGCTGCCCTAAAATAGACTAAAATAGACTATCTCCACTGGATTCTGCCCCCATTAAATCCTCCCTCCTCCCCTCCCCCAGCACCCAGGGTCCTGCCGACTTCTCCCGATGTGTCTGGGACCCGTCACATTACGGAGGCGCACATACTCTGACCTAGAAGTTCCTTTCTTTTTAAGGCTGAGTAGCATTCCTTTCTGTGATCTAGTCTATTGTTTGCAGATAAATCCTGCTCTGCTGCCTTCCCTCCCCGCCCCCTCTCTCTGTGTGTCTCATCTCTTGCTGTCTTGTGGGGTTCTTTTTTTGGGGGGGGCTGTACACACACCCAGCAGTGCTCAGGGCTTACTGACTCTTACTGATTCCTGACTCTGCACTCAGGAATCACTCCTTCCGGGCTTGGGGGATCCTATGAAGGTGCTGGGGATCAAACCCAGATTGGCTGCATGCAAGGCCAGCGCCCTCCTGGCTATCCTATCTCTCCAGCCCATCCTTAATCTCTGTTTTGTTATGTGCTTCTTTCTCGCCTCACTGCTGCTTCTCCGTGCGTGCGTGCGTGCGTGCGTGCGTGCGTGCGTGCGTGCGTGTGTGCGTGTGTGTGTGTGTGTGTGTGTGTTTTGGCAGTGGCAGGTTGGGGGATTGGGCAAGATGCAGAAAGTTCACAGGGGCTACCCCCGGTTCTGAGCTCAGGGATCATTCCTGGCAGTGCTCAGGGAATCATCCAGTGCTTGGGTTTGAACCCTGGGTCTCACACGTGTTCCAGCCCTTTTCACCATCTCCCCAAACCTCCCTCTTGCCTTTAGAACCTGCAACTTCTGTTCTTTCTTCTTCTTCTTCTTCTTTTCGGGTCACACCTAGCAATGCACAGGGTTTACTCCTGGCTCTGCACTCAGGAATTACTCGTGGTGGTGCTCGGGGGACCATATGGGATGCTGGGAATCGAACCCGGGTCGGCCGCGTGCACGGCAAACGCTCTACCCACTGTGCTATTGCTCCAGCCCCTGCAACTTCTGTTCTTAAGTTTTTTTTGTTTTTTTTTTTTGAGGGCAGTGGGAGTCTGTTCAAATGTCCACCGTGCTGTTGGTCCTGGTTAGATCGCTGGACGCCCCCCCCCCCCGCCCCCGTGACCTTACATCTTCACCAAGTGTCTGCTGGGTCTCCCTGTCCCCCACCCCACCCCCAATCATTCCCATCCCATCCCATCCCTGGTGCCTGGACCACCTCTGCAGACTTCTGTCTCCTGTGCCTTAAAGGGCTCCTGGGTTTCCTCTCGCTGGGAATATAAACACGTCAGGACAGACGCTTGATCTGGGTGCCTCCACCTCCCCTTTCTCCCGCATCTGGCCTCCTTCACAATGGCAGAAGGCGGAGCTGCGGTGTGGGGAGGCGGGGACCTTGGGCACACACTGTCCTAGCGCCCCAGCGGGCAGGTATGGGGGCGGGAGTGGGGGCAGAGCAGGGGGCGGGGCAGGGAAACGAAGCTCTGCCTCCGCTGGAAGCTCAGACCTTCCTTCCCATTTTCCCTGGGTGAGAAGAAAAGGAACCGAGCCCAAGTGTGGGGGTGTAGGGTACGCCCCCCCCCCCCCCGGCTTTCCAGGCATCTAGCTAGCTATAAATAGTGTTTTCTGCTGTGGAGTTCAAGAAACCAGGGAAGGAGACAGGCATTGGGAACCCCCAATTCTGGAAGGGGTTTGGGGTAAGGGTTTCCGCTAGTTGAACCCAGAGGCAGAAGCTCCGGGGAAAGTCCAGTTGGCAGGGAGGCTGGAGCAATAGCACAGCGGTTAGGGCATTTGCCTTGCACGTGGCCGACCCGGGTTCGATTCCCAGCATCTCATGGTCCCCTGAGCACCGCCAGGAGTAATTCCTGAGTGTGAGAGTCAGCCTGGTGTGACCCAAAAAAGGGGAAAAGAAAGAAAGCAAGGAAGAAAGAAAGACAAGGAAAGAAAGAAAGAAAAGAAATTCCACTGGGCAGGAGGGATTCGTGATAGCATAGTTATTACTCCGAGGGTCCTTTCAGAATGCAGATTGCTAGGCCAGGGTGATGGGTCAGGAGGGAAGGCATTTGCCCTGCATGCAGCTGACCCAGCTTTGATCCCTGCCACCCCGGAGAGCCCCCTGAGCCCGCCACCGCCAGGAGTGATTCCTGAGCACAGAGTGAGCCCTGAAAGAGGTCCCCAGAGGGCTGAGCACATGGCCGACCTGGGTTCAACCCCTGGCATCCAATAGGGTCCCCTGAGTGCAGAGCCAGCAGTAACCCCTGAGCATCACCGGGGATGACCCAAAAAGCCAAAACAGAAAGAAAGGAAGAAAGGAAGGAAGAAAGTGGCTCCCAAACCAAAACTGAAACAAAATGCGGGTGGTTGGGGCAAAGACATTGGACAGAGGGTGAGGGCATTTGCCTGGCAAGTGGCCCACCCAGGTTTGATCCCGGCACCACAGAAGGTCCCTGGTGCCCTTCTGGGAACGATCCCTGAGCACAGAGCCGAGAGTAAGCTCTGGCCCCCAAACGAAGGCAAATGATTATCTTGTAGGTTAGGAAAAATAGTGTGTCAAAGCGACTTCAAGCAGATTATGAGTATATAATAGCACTGTAGCACTGTCGTCCCCGTTGTTCATCGATTTGCTCGAGTGGGCACCAGTAACATCTCCATTTTGAGACTTGTTGTGACTGTTTTTGGCATATCGAATACGCCACGGGGAGCTTGCCAGGCTCTGCTGTGCGGTGGGATACTCTCAGTAGCTTGACGGGCTCTCTGAGAGGGATGGAGGAATTGAAACCGGGTCAGCCACATAATTATTATTATTATTATTGGAGGCTGGAGCGATAGCACACTGGTTAGGGCACTTGCCTTGCACAGGGCAGACCCGGGTTTGATGTGCTATTGCTCTGGCCCGTATGAGTGCAATTATTATTATTTCTTTTTGTTTTTTGGGGGGCCACACCCACTGGCAGTGCTCAGGGATTACTCCTGGCTCTGTGCTCAGGGAATCACTCTGGCAGGGCTCAGGGGACCACATGGGTTGCCAGGGACCAAACCTGGGTTGGTTTTGTGCAAGGCAAGCATCCTGCCTGCCGGACTATCTCTCGGCTCTCCCTTTTCTTTTTTTTTTTTTTTTTTGCTCTTTTTGGGTCATACCCGGCGATGCACAGGGGTCACTCCTGGTTCATGTTCTCAGGAATTACTCCTGGTGGTGCTCAGGGGACCATATGGGATGCTGGGAATTGAACCCGGGTCGGCCGCGTGCAAGGCAAACACCCTACCTGCTGTGCTATCACTCTAGCCCCTTGGCCCTCCCTTTTCATTCTTCCTTCCCTTCCTTCTTCCCATCCCCCGTCCATCCATCCATCCCTTCATCCATTTTTCTACCCACTCAGCAACCCATTGATTGAAACTCCCTTCCCTCTTCCCTTCCTTTTCTCCTTCCCTCCTTCTCACCTTCCCTCCCTTCCTTTTCTCCTTCCCTTCTTCCTACCTTCCCTTGTTTCCTCCCTCCCTCTCTTCTTCCTCCCTCCTTCCTTCCCCTCCCTCCTTCCCTCTCATCCCTCCTCTCCTCCCTCCTTCCCTCCCTCCCTCCCTTTCTCCATCCTTACCTCCTTCCTCCATTCCTTCTCTCCATGCCCCCAGCCCAGCCTCACCTCTGCGTTCCCCTGCTCACCCCAGCCTCTTCATCTTGAATGGCCAATGGGCTCACCCTGGTTCTGCCCAATCCGAGAGGCCCTAGAGCCTTGTACCCCGCATGGCCAGCCCGGGGAGCACGCAGGTGGGCTTGCTGCCTCCCCTCCCGCACTCCTGCCCCTCAGCACTCAGACACTTGCCTGCTCATCCCCCATGATGGAGAAGAAACTGTGGTGCTCAGGCCTCCAGGGGCCACGGCTGCTCTTGGGGTCCGAGGCCGATGCTGCACAGTCAAGGGGCTGGACGCATGGTTTGGGCTCAGAGCCTGTGTGGGAAGGAAGGACGAGGCATCAGGGCTGAGGAGCCAGGGCTGAAGGTCTGTGTCACAGCGCCTTTCCCTGACTCAGTCTCTTCATCTGCAAAATGGGCAGCCTGGGGCAGAGGAGACAGTCCAGTGGGAGGGCATTTGCTTTGCATGTGGCCAACCCGGGTTCAATTCCCGGCATCCCATAGGGTCTTTCCCACTCCAGCACCACCAGGAGTGATTTCTTTTTTTCTTCTTGGGTCACACCCGGTGATGAACGGGGGTTACCCCTGGCTCTGCACTCAGGAATTACCCCTGGCGGTGCTCAGGGGACCACATGGGATGCTGGAAATTGAACCCAGGTCTGCCACGTACAAGGCAAATGCCCTACCTGATGTGCTATTGCTCCAGCCCCCAGGAGTGATTCTTGGGTTCAGAGCCAGGAGTAACCCCTGAGGATGGCTGGGTGTGACCCCCCAAAAAAAAGCAAAAAAAAAGGAAAGAAAGAAATCAAGGTGTGACCCAGAGGGTGAGTGCAAGGCTGGAATTCTGATGGTCTGTGTGGATAGACAAATGGAAATGAGAACAGATGACTGACATGGGTAATCACCGAAACCGAGAGGCCCATCCCCTACACCCTCACTGCAGTTTACAGTCCTCCTCTCCCCAGCTGGAGCACCTCTCCAAATTTGTGTCCCCTCAAAGTCCCAACAGAAGCC
>NC_073303.1:241672887-241695387 GCF_027595985.1 Sorex araneus
ATGGAACAAACAGGGGAGAGACTTGTCTGAGTTCATCATGTTGACCAAGACCATCCCATGGTAACTCACAGTTCCAGAAGGCCAAATCAAAATGTTGGACATGAAAGTGTCCCGGTGGACAGTTCTACAACAAAATTGACCACATCATATTCAATCAATGGGGTTTTGCCTGACGGATGTCGCTGTTGTTCCAAAATTCCAAACAGGATCGAACCACAGTCTCCTTCATGTAAAATTCTACTTCACAGAGCGGGGAGAAAGGACTGCAAAGTTTAAGTTTAAGAAGAGAACTCCCAGAATGATCACCAATTGGAAGCTCTTTGGCACTATTGTGGCAACGTGGGAAGATGCCGTCGTTGACAACATTGACGAGGAATACGAACGACTGGTTCAGCACTTCCACGACTGCGTGAGGAATGCCGAGAGTGGGAATGCCACAAACAGACGCCTGTCTTCAGAAACTCTCGAGCTCATTTGCCAACATGGTTTGGCACGAGCCTCAGGCAACCACAAGCTAACATCTGAGCTCTCAAAGCTGTGCAGAGAAGCGATAAAGGAAGACTTCAAAGAGAAGAGCAGCAGTGTTGGCCTATGTGGCAGAAGCCAGGAAATTATTCGCAACACTCGCCTGTCCTTCACCAAATACAAGACCAAGATGACTGCCCTCTGATGTCCTGATGGATCTATCACATCTTCCAGAAGGGCAATGGAGAGGATTATTCACAACTTCTACTAGGATCTCTTCAATAGCCATGTCTACCTGCCCACATATCAGATTCCGCAGGATGGATATGTTGTTCCCAACATCCTCCCTTCCAAAATCTGACATGCCATTTCATCGGTAAAGACACGTACAGCACCTGATCCAGACAAGGTCAGACCGAAGAATCTGCCACCAGTACTCGTCAATACACTGGCTTGGCTCTTCACATGCTACCTGTCCGAATGCAAGGTTCCATCTCAATGGAAAACCAGCAGGACCATTCTGATGTACAAGAAGGGAGAGATCCACGACATTAGCAACTATCACCTAATCTGCCTGTTGTCCGTCATCTACAAGTGTTCACTCGAGTCATCCTGAATAGAATGGGCAGAACACCAGACGAAGGACAACCATGAGAGCAAGCTGGGTTTCAAAAAGGATTCAGCACGATAGACCATATCCACACAGTGACCAAGCTCATTGAACTTTTGCGACAGTTCAAGATGATGCTCTGTCTAACGTTCATAGATTTATACAAGGTCTCTGATTCTGTTGAGACTGAAGCGGTCATCGAAGCCCTAGCCAAACAGGGCATTCAAACTCAGAACATCAGGATCCTTTGCGAGATGTATTATGGATTCACCACCAGGATCTCACGATTCTACAAGGAAGTGATCATTGACATAAAGAGAGGGGTTCAGCAGGGCGATACCATTTCACCAAATTTCTTCAGTGACACCCTCGAGAACATCATGCGATGACTGGAATGGGAAGGAATGGGAGTGAAGATTGACGGTCGGCAACTACAGCACCTCTGCTTCGCTGATGACATTGTCCTAGTAACACCAAATATTAGACAAGCACACAAATGCTGGCCGACTTCGACCACAAGTGTGGAAAGGTCAGACTGCAGCTGAATCTCACCAAGACAATGTTCATTAAAAAAAAGTTCTAGTTTCTTGGGGCTGGAGCGAGAGCACTGCGGGAGGGCGTTTGCCTTGCATGCGGCCGACCCAGGTTGGATCCCCGGCATCCCATATGGGCCCCCAAGCATTGCCAGGAGCAATTCCTGAGTGCAGAGCCAGGAGTAACCCCTGAGCATCACTGGGTGTGACCCAAAAAGCAAAAAAAAAAAAAGTTCTAGTTCCTGACGTTCCATTTGCTCTCAATGGAACGAACATCTCCGAATGCAGCAGCTATGTGTACCTGGTTTGAGAACTCAACATGAGGAACAACTTGGCACCAGAACTGCACAGGAGGAAGAGAGCAGCGTAGAATGTCTTCAAGGGCATCAAAGAAGTGGTTAAGAGGACAAAGAACCTCCGGCCTTGGGCACATCTTTTCGACTCCACCATTCTTCCTGCACTAACATATGCCTCAGAGACCGGGGCCCTGTGAAAACAGGATGAGAACGCTATTCGTGTATCCCAAAGAGGAATCGAAAGAGCTATGCTAGGAATATCATGTCTCACTCAAGTGAGAGAAGCAATCTGGAGTTCCAACCTTCGTCGACGATCAAGAATCAGGGATGCTATCTCGTTTGCCAAGGCATCGAAAATCAGATGGGCCAGAAACGTAATGCGATTTAGAGACAACCGCTGGACTAGAGCTGTTACCAACTGGATTCCAGGGGACATCACAATACCTAGTGGCTGCCCACCTACAAGATGATCAGATTTCCTCGTCAAAACCCTGAATGAAGTTTGAGGCTCTTCGTGTTCCTTGAGTGAGCAGATACCATTGGGCTACACTAGCACGTGACAGGGATGAATGGAGACGTTACTGGTGCCCACTCGAGCAAATCGAAGATCAACTGGATGACAAGTGACAACAAGTGATGTGAAGAAACGTGCATAGGGTGCTTGAATGCATTTGGCTGACCCAAGTTTGATAGTGAGCATCCAATATGATGGTCCATGCCCACCAAAAGTGATTCCTAAGTGTAGAACGAAAGAAAGAAAGAAAGAAAGAAAGAAAGAAAGAAAGAAAGAAAGAAAGAAAGAAAGAAAGAAAGAAAGAAAGAAAGGAAGGAAGGAAGGAAGGAAGGAAGGAAGGAAGGAAGGAAGGAAGGAAGGAAGGAAGGAAGGAAGGAAGGGAGAGGGAGGGAGGGAGAGGGAGGGAAGGAAGGAAGGAAGGAAGGAAGGAAGGAAGGAAGGAAGGAAGGAAGGAAGGAAGGAAGGAAGGAAGGAAGGAAGGAAGGAAGGAAGGAAGGAAGAAAAGAACAGAAGGAAGTAGAGAAAGAGCTATCTGCATGGCTTTAGACCTTCCAGCTAATCAGAATCACAGCCTGGCATGGCTCCTAGAAGCCCCACAGATTTCTCTGGGAACGGGCAGCAGGCCCAGCAGCTCTCACCCATGGCCCGAAGGTGCTGGTAGGTCTCCATCATCACATCCCTGTAGAGCTTCCTTGAGAGACATTCAGGCACGTCCTCCTCCGTAGTGAATCTCATGACCACATCGAAGAATGTCACCATGCCCTAAGCTGGTACACAAAGGGGGTGGAAATGAGGCCATCACACCCATCCTATGGGGGCTGAGGATGAGACACCCTAGTGCCCTAGAGTAACTCAGGGCCTACCTTCTCCCCACTCCCATCTGAACCAGCCTCCACCGACATTTCAGGGTGATGAATCCCAAGTCACTTGAAGGAAGCCAGATTTACTACAATGACACTATACTAGAAAATTCCTACAGGTTATGGACTTGCACACAGCCACCCCAGGGACAGAGCTGGTAGAACACTGCTCTGGTGAGCACTGCAGAAAGTACAGACCCAGCAGGACCTAAAACAGAAGCAACACTGGGTTGGACCAAAACACTTGACACCCCCATGCCACACCCCCACATCCCCTATCCTAGGCATGAGAAGGGGATACTCAATGTTCAGTGAGCAACTCAAAGCTGTTGTGGATGTAGAACTCCTGGGTTAGCCATATGCAAGGCAAACACCCTACTCACTGTACTATGATTCTGGCTATTTCTAAGTAAATTTATTCCCAGCACACTAGGAGTGACCCCTGAACAAAGCTCCCCTTCCCCACATTCAAATATCTCCCTTTCAGAAAAAAAAGGGGGGGAGGAAATGTTTACCAATATAGTCATTCCAAGACACAGTATTCCCCGGTGGCCTGGTAACGGAGTGATGAAGAGAAGGGGATTGTTTGCAATCCCATGAGGGAGTAGAAATTCTTTTTTTAGGGGGAGGGAGGAGGGAGGGGCGTAGAAATTCCTGACATGGTAAAAGAAAAAAAAAAACCAACACTGGTTTCATAATCACCATAAAGCAGGTAAGATGCTTGCCTTGCTGACCCAGGTCAAAGCTCCGCATCTCATATGGCCCCAGCAGCACTGCCAGTATAATTGCTTAGCTGCAGAGGCCAGGATTAAACCTTGCGCATTGAGGAATGTGTTCTCTCCCCTTCCAACACCCCTGAATAAAAAAAGATACTAAAATTATTCCAAAGAGTAGATTTTCAGTAGCAAATACCTCTCACTTGTGCAGACATGCCCTGATGGCCCTGCCTGAGCACGCGAGCCAATGAAAACAACAGAGGGCAACAATGTCCCTTTCCTTTGTGGGGCTTCGGACCTGCTCCTGGACATATCTGGAGTTTCAACAAGTGTTATGTCCAGGCCAAAGGCTCCAAGACAGGGCCGCGTGCAATCCTGAGTAGGGAGATATGAGATGGCCAAGCCCCCCACTCTCTGCAGGTACATCACCCCAAGGCCCAGAAGCCCCGCGCTCGGCCACATGCCCATCCGCCGCTGCCCATTCCATTGGACCTGGAGGTGATCGTGGCCACAGGGGCCCCTCAGGATCACGCACTCACACCTGTGACCCGTATGCCCAGGAACAGCCCCAATGCACCCCTCAAAAGTTTCACATCACCATAGAGCTTCTGTCACATCTCAGGAACCTCATGGATATCCGGAACCAGTAAAAAACAAGCGCAAAAGCACCCTGAAGCTGGCGCAGCCTGCTGCTCACAGTTCCAATATGGGGATGAGCGGGGTGTTCAAGCGTCCCAAAACCTAACACAGGAAGACCTGAAGAATGAAGTTTTGCCTCTTTTTCCACATCTAAATGATTCAGTGCAGCATCATGGTTGATTTCTGCCATAAACCCCGCTAACCGGTGCCTCTGGGCCAAGCCATAGTCAGAGCAAACAATGACACAGTGGTGAGCTGAGAGAACTACAAGCAAGAGGTGTTTTCATACTTGTTTATTTAGTTAACTTCCTCTTATTTCATCACCAAGACCCATTGTTTACAAGTTAACAGACACAAAAGCCCAAGCACCAGGACACTGGCATAGCTGTGGCCTGGGTGAAAATCTGCAGTACCTTTTTCTGACGTGAGAAGGCTGTTCCAAGAAGGCAGGCCTGTTTCCTCTTGGCTGCATATTTGTAGCACCCTGACCCTCTTGTCCAAAGGAGACTTGCTTTACTGAGTGGGCCTGCTCTGACCTTAGAGACTGTTAAGGAATCAAATCATCCAGTATGAATTGTTTACTAAATTTTGAGGGGCTACAAAACTTGATGGGAACATGAAGCCATTCCCACATTCCTGACATATATATGGTTTCTCTTCAGTATTAATTCTCATATGTAGAGTAAGGGAAGAGCACAGAGTGAAGGCCTTCCCACATGCCTGACATTGATGAGTTTTAGCTCCACTATGAATTCTCCTGTGCCTAGCAAGGTACTGAGATTGACAGAAGGCCTTCCCACATTCCTTGCATATATACGGTTTCACTCCAGCATGAATTTTCCTATGTAGACTAAGTTTTGAGGCTCTGGCAAAGGCCTTTCCACATTCCTTACATACATATGGTTTCTCTCCAGTGTGAATTCTCCTATGCACTTTAAGTATTGAAGCCATAGCAAAGGCCTTCCCACACTCCTTACATTTAAACGGTTTCTCTCCAGTGTGAATTCTCCTATGTACACTCAATGGTGAGGATGAAGTAAAGGCCTTCCCACACTCCAGACATACATAAGGCTTCTCTCCAGTATGAATTCTCATATGCAGAGTAAGGTAAGAGCGCAGGGTGAAGGCCTTCCCACATGTCTGACACTGATGAGGTTTCTCTCCACTATGAATTTTCATATGTGCTGTAAGAGCTGAGGGCAGAGCGAAGGCCTTCCCGCATGTATGACAATGATGAGGTTTCTCTCCATAATGAATTTTCATGTGTTCAGTAAGGTGTGAGGGGAAAGTGAAGGCCTGCCCACATTTCTGACATTCATAAGGTTTCTCTTTACTATGAATTTGCCTGTGCTTATTAAGATGCCCAGATTGAGAAAAGGTCTTCCCACATTCTTTACAAACATAAGGTTTCTCTCCAGTATGAATTCTTAGATGACGAGTAAGGCCTGGGGAATTAACAAAGGCCTTCCCACATTCCTTACAAACATAAGGTTTCTCTCCGGTATGAATTCTTAGATGAAGAGTAAGCTCTGAGGAATAATCAAAGGACTTCCCACATTCCTTACATATATATGGTTTTTCTCCAGTGTGAATTCTCCTATGTAGAGAAAGTTCTGAAGATTTAGAAAAGGCCTTCCCACACTCCTGACATATATATGGTTTCTCTCCAGTATGACTTCTCATATGCACAGTAAGGGAAGAGTGCACAGTAAAGGCTTTCCCACATGTCTGACACTGGTGAGGTTTCTCTCCACTATGAATTTTCATATGTGTTGTAAGACCTGAGAACAGAGTGAAGGCTCTCCCACACGTATGACACTGATAAGGTTTCTCTCCACTATGAATTTTCATATGTTTAGTAAGGTGTGAGGGAAAAGTGAAGGCCTTCCCACATTTCTGACATATATGAGGTTTCTCTTTACTATGAATTTTCCTATGCTTATTAAGATGCCCAGATTGAGAAAAGGCCTTCCCGCATTCCTTACAAACATAAGGTCTCTCTCCAGTATGAATTCTTAGATGACTAGTAAGGCCTGAGGAATTAATAAAGGCCTTCCCACATTCTTTACATAGATAAGGCTTTTCTCCACTATGAATTTTCATATGATTAGTAAGGCATGAGGGGAAACTGAAGGCCTTCCCACATATCTGACATTGATGAGGTTTCTCTCTACTATGACGTTTCCTGTGCATAGTGAGGTACCTTGATTGAAAGAAGGCCTTCCCACATTCATTACAAACGTAGGATTTCTCTCCAGTGTGAATTCTCCTATGTATAATAAGGTCTGAGGATCGATCGAAGGCCTTCCCACATTCTTCACATATATGTGGTTTCTCTCCTACATTTACGTGAATATCATCACAAGAGGGTAACCCTTGACTCAAGTTTTGTCCTCGCTGCTGACACTGCTGAAATTTCTGTTCACTGTAGGTTTCTAAAGGAACATCAGGGTGCTGAGAACATGGGAAGGTTCCCCCACAATTTTTACACTTGGATGGGGTCAGTACATAGTGAATTTGCTTGTGGGCCTGTTGGTGTGAAGGACCAACTATAAACAGTGCTCCTCTCCCACAGTCCATGGGTTGCACTACTTGGGGGGACTGGGCTTGAGGTCTGAGCAGAACAGACTGCGTGGAACTTCTTCCAGGGGAGAAATTTTTCGGAGCAAGGTCACTCTCTTCCTTCCAATCATGTGAGAATGTCACGGCTGTCTCTGCATCCCCACAGGGATGAAGGCAGGATTGCTCACTCAAGAATTGGTCACAGTGAGCAGGATCAGAGACGTTCCACTGGAGCTGGCTGTTTCCCTGTAAAACAGAGGAGAAGAATTCCAATTACTGCTCTATTTCATTGAGTCACCGTGTCTAATATAACTGAGCTGGGCTGTCTCATGTTCTGATTCATCATCCTGTGGTGTCCTGTGTCCCTCTCGGTACTTTCTGGGCTGATGAGTGCCCATCCCGCCCATTAGACGAATAAATGGGGCCATGATTGGTTGGGAATCAAGGGCCATTCATTCCTATCACAGTATTAATTATAGAAAAATCATGAAGGCTTAGGGGGCAGCAATTACACATAGGTGTGGTGGAACATTAACATAAGCCATGGACAAACGTAAAGAAACTTCAGGGGAATTTCCTCTAGGACATGCACCCAAGGACAGAATATCATCTGAGGGCTCCAGCACTCTAGAATCCACTCTAGATTCCTCTTAGGAGATCTGACAAGGGCAGGATTCTATCTAAGGGTGTATTGCTTTATCCTTTCCTTTACTGGCAATCCATTTAAACAATTATTTGAAATCTACTTCTTTATAATATTTCTAGTCATATTGTATGAGCAAAGTAAGAGATACAGGCTTGTATCCATACCCTAGATCAAGCTGAAAGGGTGACTTTTCCTGGCAATATCTCACTATATTTTGCAGGCTACACTTTTAAAGCTAGGTAATTTTTTCCTCAGTCCAACTGGGTCCTTATTCACTCTTTTTTTTTTTTTTTTTGCTTTTTGGGTCACACCCAGCGATGCTCAGGGGTTACTCCTGGCTTTGCACTCAGGAATTACTCTTGGCAGTGCTTGGGGGACCATATGGGATGCCGGGGATTGAACCCAGGTCGGCCGCGTGCAAGGCAAACACCCTACCCGCTGTGCTATCGCTCCGGCCCCATAACTTTTTTTGTTGTTGTTGTCAGAATCTGTTACATTACTGTGCTCTTAATTTAGCATACTTTATGATACTTAGGCTGTTCCTTTCTCAAAACCAGGGTCGCTTTTGGCTTGTCGGGGTCTGTCCAAGTCCCTTGCTGCAACCCGCCTTTTGGGGTATTAGGAACTAAGAGCAATTGAGCCTTAAGCCAAGAGCGTATGATGAATGTCCAAACATATTAAGCGAAAGTAATTACCTCGGCAGAAAACTGAAATAACTATTTGCAGAAAAAAAAAGAGATGGAAGTCTGGGTTCGGTTCTAGATCAGTATAGAGACCCAGATGCATGTGTGAAGGCAACACTGCATCCCACACAACCGGACGCCCTATAGGGGCCACAAGAGGATTCCTCTTTTGCATCAATGACATTTCTGTTCTTTTTGTTTTCTTGTTTGTATTTATTCGGAGGTGGGTTACACCAAGGAGATCTCAGGGGCCAATGCTGCTGGGGCTCTGGGGACCCTCTGTACTGGAAACCCAGGATTCCTATGCTCGGGCAAAGCAAGCGTCCTTTCCACTGCATGATCAGGAGGGTCTACAAACCAGTTCCTTGAAACAATCTAACGCTTGTGCTTACTTTCTATCAAGTAACAAGCCACAATATTTCACCAGTGTGAAAAAGAGTAGGAATTTCTTTAGTTTTTGAACTTACTGAATTTACCCCCACTGAGGTTACGGGCCATTTACTACCAGAATTAGGCTCCGAATTGCTGTCTGTCATATCCAGAGACTGGAAACATGGTGGCAGGATGGAGCCTGAACCCTCACTTTTCTAATCTTATTCTTGGTCCACTGAGCTCTCCAGCCAGCATAAAAACACTTATTTTGCATATGCGAATCTTACCAGCTCACGCTTATTCAATGAGATCGTTCCCAAATCAAACTGTGGCGGTGCCACATCCTGAAGCTGCGGTTGGAGTTCTGAAATCAAACACATCCAAAAGCTAAGAATTAGTCGAATGCAACATACTTGAATAGGCAGAGCAGGTGGAAGACATCGCAATGATTTTCACATTACAAACAGGTTCAGAGAAAAAGGATTCATTTAGAGGATCACCATGAGGAGCTTGGCAATCACACACTTTGGGGCTTTGTTTTTAGACCGGACCCAGGAACACTAGAGGAATCATATGAAATTCTCTTTATTGAAACCAGGTCACCTGGGCACAAGACAAGTTCCCTCCCCAATATCCTACAGTGCCAGTCCAATCTAGCGTTGTTATGGGCTCAACTATTCACAACTTTTTTTCTTTTTGGGTCACACCCAGTGATGCTCAGGGGTTACTCCTGGCTCTGCACCCAAGAATTACTCCTGGTGGTGAGTGGGGAACAGATGGGATGCTGGGGAATTGAACCCAGGTGGCTGCACGCAAGGCAAATGCCCTACCCACTGTACTATTTCTCCGGCCCCACAATTTGAACATAAAAGATTATTAATGGGCTGCAGCGATAGAACAGCAGGTAGGGAATTTGCCTTGCATGAGGCCGACCCAGGTTCGATTCCTCTGTGCCTCTTGGAGAGGCCGGCAAGCTACCTAGAGTATCCCACCTGCACGGCAGAGTCTGGCAAGACACCAGTGGCATATTCGATATGCCAAAAACAGAAACAAGTCTCACAATGGAGACATTACTGGTGCCCACTTGAGCAAATCGATGAACAACGGAATAACAGTGCTACTGTGCTACAGTGCTTAGTGGGTTGGAGAAAGAACAGTGGGTTGGAGAAAGAACATTTGCCTTCTATGAGGCTGATCCCTGAGCACTGCCACAAGTAATGAGAGAACAGCCAAGAAAAGCCCTGACTATTGCTGAGTCCAAAACACAAAAGAATTTCTCGCCATATCTAACAACCACTGGTGATCAGAGGGCAAATTTAGCTGGACAGAGAGGGCAGAGGGTCACAGATGGGAATCGAAAGGGTCATGAATCCCATGGGTTGGTCTCCATGCTTAACAGATGAAGAACAACAAAGCCAGAAAGCAAAGCACATGATCATTCTGTTATTAAAAGTCCAAGGGAGTGAATGGCAGAGTGATCACGGCACAGATACCTGGAACCAGGAGCCCGAATTCCCGAAAACAACCTCATGTTTTACACCTGCTCAAGGCACCCACACACTGGCCAACCCCTGAGCCATGGTGGGTCCTCAGATACTCACCTGCACATACACTCCCCGGGCTCAGGGTTCCTACTTCCAGCCAGGAGATCATCACAGGCTTCACGGGGGAATGTCCTGCCCCCACAGAGACAGAGGCATGGATTAGACAAGGAAAAAGCAACAGGTTAATAGCATATTTCCCTATGAAATCTGGCAAATTCCTCAAAAGCCATGAAACGGAATATCCACTTTTGTTATGCTCCAGATTGCTGGTATCAGAGATATACGACCCAGGTTTCCATTTAAGACTGAAATAGGAGGATCTGGAAAATATAGGTGACATGCGATTGGTCCCAGTGCTGTATGTAACTTTATCTGTACTCAGGAATCACCCGGGTGGAATTCAGTGACCACATGGGAAGCTGAGGATTGAACCTGCTTCAACTTCCTGCAAGACAAATGCCCTCCCCTCTGTAGTTATTTCTCTGTCCTGGCACCATATGGAGTTTCCTGAGTCCCTCTACACAGTGAGTGCAGTAAACCTATGAACAGAATAAAGCCCAAAATGGACAGAGCTGGTAAGACCATATGGGGTTTCCTGAGCCCCTCTAAAACTGAGTGCAGTAAGCCAATGAGCAAAATGAAACCCAAAATGGACAGAGATGGCAAGACCCCCAATTATTTTTATTATTTTTTTATTTATTTTTTGCTTTTTGGGTCACACCTGGGGTTACTCCTGACTCTGCAACTCAGGAACCACTCCTGGCGGTGCTCAGGGGACCATATGGGATGCTGAGAATCAAACCCAGGTCAGCTGCATGCAAGGCAAACACCCTACCTGCTGTACTATCACTGCAGCCCCAAGACCTCCATTTTTTAAAAACGCTAAGAAATCAACATATCTGGACAAAGGGCACAGCAGATAGACCTTTGCCTTGGTCATGGTCAATCCAACTTTGATCCCCAACATCACATAAAGTCCCCGTATCCAGCCAGGAGTGATCCCTGAGTGCAGAGCCAGGAGCAAACCATGAGTTGTGCAAAAGGCTCCCAAGAAATATTGGAAGTGACCCCAAATACTAAAATCAAACACAAGTTTGTTTATTTCTTAGCATTCATTTCTTTCTTTCTTTCCTTCCTTCCTTCCTTCCTTCCTTCCTTCCTTCCTTCCTTCCTTCCTTCCTTCCTTCCTTCCTTCCTTTCTTTCTTTTTGGGTCACACCCAGCGATGCACAGGGGTCACTCCTGGCTCATGCACTCAGGAATTACTCCTGGAGGTGCTCGGGGGACCATATGGGATGCTGGGATTCGAACCCGGGTTGGCCGCGTGCAAGGCAAACGCCCTACCCACTGTGCTATCACTCCAGCCCTTTCTTAGCATTTCTAAGAAATAAACAAACTTGTGTTGAGGCAGATATTACAACAGGTAGGACACTTGTGCTATGCACAAATAAAGGTTTGATCCCCCACAGCCCATATGGTCCAAGAGCACAGCCAAGAGTAATCCCTGAGCATTCCCAGATGAAACCCCAAAACCAAATAAAAACGAACCAAAATTCTTGAATTTGATGGCATGGTACAATTATACTGGTGGGTAATTCTCCGAACATCAAAGCTGGCAACTGGGTGCAATTGTCAGTAGCCCCAAGGGCCCTGAGCATCCGAGAAACTATCATTTAATACAGTCAGGTGGAATGTGTTCTTGGCCCCAAAGTCAAACCTAAACAAACACAGTGAAGCTGTGTGTAATACAAATTGATTTAGCACTGGAAGGAACTATTCAATCATGGCCCCTGTTGAACACACAGACCAGGCCACACCCCAAGAGTCCAAGAAGGTCTGTGCCGGCAGGGTGCACCACACGCAGCTCTCACCGATGGCCTGCAGGTGCTGGTAGGTCTCCAGCATCACGTCCCTGTAGAGCTTTCGCTGAGAGGCATCCAGGCATGTCCACTCTTCTGGGCTGAAGCTCACAGCCACATCGGAGAAGGTTACTATGTCCTGATCAGACAGACACAGGGGACGGGAGACAGTGCCAGTTACCACTCTGTTTTCTCAGCCATGAGGAGGGCACTAGAGGGACTCAAGACATCTCCCCTCCCCCCTCAGGAGGAACCAGCCTCCACGCACATTCCTGGCTGACGGGCCCAAGAAATCAGCCTAAGGCAGCCAGGTCTGCAGCAATGTGAGGAGGCTACACTAGAAGGTTCCTGGAGGCACCGGCCTTACACAGACACCTCATAGCCAAGGCCAGCACCAGTGGTCCTGTGAGCGCTGCAGAGAGTAAGACCTGAGCACAGCAGGACGGAAAAGAAGCAACGCTAGGTTGGACCAAAACACTAGATACACCCACCCTCGTGATTCATCTCACATTCCTGTTGTAGGGATGAGAGGGGGACACTCAGTGTCCAGTCAGAAAGCCAAAGCTGTGGGTGGACATATGTGCCGGTAGGACTCTGAAATCACGGTTCAGGGCTGGGCCAAATCCCTCTAGAAGGAGGCAAAAGTTACTTGATGCCCAATAACTCTGTCGGCCCCAGAGATCTTCTGATCGGTCTCCCTGGGAATGGTGCATGCCCGGAAGGACACACACAGCAGCATTTGAACCTGAGACTGTGGTGGAATAGGCAAGGCTCTCCAGAATGGGAAGGATAAAACAGAAATAGCAAGTAATGGGGTCTGCAGTCATTACAGGGACCAGCACACCCTGAGGCCCATGATGCCGCCCAGGTGTGAATCCCAAAGCCAAACACTTTCCAAATGAACATGGACAAAAGTGGCCTCAGACAGCAAAATCAGGCACATCCCACATCTCCTTCCTGAAACGACTTTCAGACAGTCCAGCTGGAGGCCTGTACACTGCTGTCACTGTAGCGCCTCATGGCGTCACTCTCCTCTTACCTGGGGACAGTGTGTCAGACGGTGCAACAACATCTTTTCAGGGCTGTGATTCTTGAGGATCCCCACCGAGGCTTTGACAAAGACCTGGAGAAGTCAGAGTCGTGAGCACCAGAGAGGAGCAAAACCCGTATGACCCTAACTGGAAGTCCCTGCATTGGACCTGACGATCTGAGTGGCTGCACCCTTGGGCACCAGCTCTCAGAAACACCCAAGGGAGACACTGCCAGATGCTCCTTCCTCTTTAGGGGATGCAGAAGTGGATTCAAATCTGAACTACACATTGCTCTCAGGGAAGGCAAGGCAAACATTGACCTGCTGTGCTGTCTCTCAGGCCCCTTGGGTCTACTCTAACAGGAAATTTTATAACATCTAAACAGAAATCTAGCGGAACAGATAAAAATTAGTTTCTGGGGCCTGAGTGAAAGGACATCAGATGTGACACTTGCTTTGCACACAACTGACTCTGGTTTGATCCTGCATCCCACAGGGTCCCCCAAGTCCACCAAGAGTGATTCCTGAGCGCACAGTCAGGAGTAAGCTAGGAGCACTGCTGGCTGAGACTCATAAACAAAAAAAAAAATTTTAAAGTTCTATTACTGTGTACTAATGAGGTAAAATAAATTGAAAAAAATTGTGCTTAGGAGAACCAAGAAAATCTAATTTCATAACTTTCTGAACATTAATGAGTATAAGTTTTTAATGATACCCACAGACACAGCACAGAGAAGGTGGTGCTTGTTTGGCACATGCCCGACCCAGTTTCAATCTCCATCACCCCACAGGGTCCTCAAGCAGTACATACAGGGATCAATGAGCACAGAGCTTGGAGTAACCACCAAGCATCGCCAGGCATGGCCTCCAGTGGAAAGTAAGTCAGTAAATTTAAAGACTGGGCCTATAGTCTGTTAGGGAATTTGGCTTGCAACAGGTGACCTAGGTTCTGTCCCTGAACCCCACTAGGTACCAGAAGTAGCAACTACAAGGTATGAACCAAAATCCAACAGGAAAAAAAAAAAGGATAATTTATGTGTCAACTCCTCCCAGTCAATTTTAGAGAACACAGGTTTGGGTTCTGGAGCCACAAGTGGCAGAACTTTGGGCCTATTACTGACAGTACTTGAGGACACTGTGTTATGCCGGAGATTGTACCAGGGCAGGCTGCTTGAAAGGCTAGGGCCTGCACTCCTGCACTATCTCTGACCCCAGGAATTAAAATTCCATATAAATCCTATGAACCTTGTGAGAAGGACACAGATGAGCATGAAGGGGGACAGGGATGAGGCTCAGTTACTAAAGGCCATTGCAAGGCTGCAAATTCAAAGGTCTGGATTTCCGGCAGAGGCCTGAAAGAGACCAGTGGGCAGGGCACTTCCCATGCATACGACAGACTCAACTACACACCCTGAATCCCCAAGGAGTGATCCCTGAGCACTGCTGGTTTGGCAGACCCCTATCTCCACTGCCAACTAACCCCAGTTAGAGCAGAGAGGATGTTATGTGACAACAATAGAGGTATGAAATCCAGTGATATATTCTCAAGATTCAGTTTAGAGTTTTGTTTTTTTTAATAATGTAGGAGTACTGCTAGTTTTTCCAGTTCAGAGGCTTTGTTTTGCAGCCACACCCAGCAGAGCTCTCAGCTTACAGACCAAGTTTTCACAAACTATAAGATTTTATTCAGTTTTTAGTATGTAACTTTGCATAAGAAAAAGGAGAGGAAAATTACACTTGGTCTAAAAGCTTCATGGTGATTGCACAGAATTTTGTTCAGAGCCTCCAACTCCTTCTTTTCCTCCTGACAGACTCTTGTTGAGTAGATTCCAGAATGTTTACATCTACAAACTTCCAAGGAAGGTAGGAATGAAAGAGTACACCTGGCTGGACTGGATGCACCAGCTGGAAGCCCCGGGGCCTTCCCTGGTATCTGTAGCCTGAGCACAGAGTAGCAAGTGGCCCTCAAGCATTGTCAGGTGTGGCCCCTAATCCCACCCCATCTGCTCCCTGAGTAGTGAGATAGACCCAGGGAGAGGAGCTCAGAGGGCTGAGCAACTGCTTTACAGTTGGGGATACGACATGGCTGCCCTGCATCCAGAGACACATGGACAGAGGGGCAGTCCCTGACCATCTCAAGTTTGTAGCGAAAAACAACAGCACATAACAACAAAAATAGTCATGATAACTCCAATCCCCCCAAAAAGAAGTTCAAAGAATGCTCAGGTGTCGACAAATTCTGTGATCCTGGGGTGAGACTTCTTCATTGGGTGGGCAGGAGCTGTGTGGTTTGGGCCACACGTGCTCAGAGCAACCTATAAAATGCAAGGCAACAAAATCCAAGACAAGTGCCCGACCTGCACTCCTAACATTCTAGCTCTTTATTAACTTTTGATAGTTTTTTGGTTTTTTTTTTTGCTTTTTGGGTCACACCCAGCAATGCGCAGGGGTTACTCCTGGCTCATGCACTCAGGAATTACTCCTGGAAGTGCACGGGGGACCATATGAAATGCTGGGAATCGAACCCGGGTCGGCCGCGTGCAAGGCAAACACCCTACCCGCTGTGCTATTGTTCCAGCCCCTTGATAAAGTTTTTTAATTTCTGTGCCACTTCTGTCAATGTTCAGAGGACCCTATGGGGTGCAGTGATCGAACCTAGCTCTGCCAAATGGAAAGCAAATGATAGTATTTATTTATGTTCTATTTTTTTAATTTGAGGGATACAGATGGAGATGATGGCTCAGGGACCCTATGGGCTGGTGGGGATCGAACACAGGTCAGCCAAGAGCAAGATAAACACCCTCCTGGCTGTACCACTGCACAGACCCCTAGAGTGAGACATTTAAAACCTGTGCAGCTGGTGTCTGGAAACCCCCTTTCTGCAAGTACTGACCCGAACAGCAGGGGGCGCCCCTGGCATGGGAGAGATGGACAGTGGGGATGGGTTGGTGCTCAAAAACTTGCCAGGTGGAACAGAATTTTTTTTTTTTTCTGGGGCAAAATAAAATCATAGAGGGTTAGCAGAGATAGTACAATTGATAGGGTGCTTTTCATCAGGCAGCTAAGTCGGGTTCAATTTTCGAAAGTGCATAGGTTCCTCCCAGCACTTCCAGGAACGATGCCTGACTCAGATCCAAGAGTAAGCTCTCAGCACTGTGTGCTGTGGTCCAAAAATTACAATTAAAAAATAATAAATTCAAATTTTCCTGTACAAAGACACTGGAGATGTAAAGTGAATGAGGGGCTTGTCTTGCAAGCGTTTGACTCAGGTTTCATTACCAGCATCTTAAAAGGTTCCTTAGCACTGCAAGGAGTGATGCCTGAGTGCAGAGTCAGGAGTAAATCCACCCTGATGCACCCCCCCCACCACCACCTCCATTGTGTTCTCTAAAAGCTCTGCCTCTTCCTGGACCCCCCAAATCCAGTGAATGTGTTAAAACATGTAAAAATAAAAATGCTCCTCCAAACGCTTCTGAGCTCCAACCATGTTAAAAATGGGCCTCAGTCCCCCACCATCCGAGGACAGGAGGCTCGTACACGGGATGGTGTTTGCCTTGCATGCACCTGACCCAGACTGCGCCCCAGTATCCCATAGGATGCCCTGACTACCAACAGGAGAGATTCCTGTCAGTCAGGAGTGACCCCAGAAGAGTACTAGCCCTGGCTCAAAAGAAAGAGTTCTTTTTAAGAAAAGAAAGTGCCCCCAGGTCCCTCTTATGAGAAAAATTGAAACTTTAGCCCTGAATCTAATCAGACTAAGAAATGAAAAGCGTCCAGCAAAGGGCCAGCCTGCTAGACTAGCGTCCCCCGCTTACACATCTTTCTAAATAAGTTCTCTTCGGCAAAAACTACGTTTCCCCAGAAACCAATTAATAAAACAGAAGCACTCAGTGCGTCCCTGGGTGAGGGACCTCCACCCCTGGCACTTTCACAGAGCGACCCCGCCACACATACTGCTGAGACCAAGGAGGGTGGGGGCATTCGGAGCGACCACTCGGCAACCGGCATGGAAAACACCCGTTACTCCCTGGTACCCCTTTCCCTGCTGCTCTCCCGCTCCTCACCCTCTGTAGCAATGGAGGCGGAAATGCATTTCAGGCCCGAAAGAGGAAGATGCCTCGGAAAAAGGGCCTGGATTCCGTGAACTAATTGCACTTCCAGTCAGAGCCTTAAAGGGCCAGGTTCCCAGTATTCCAGGTCAGGAATGTTAATGTTTTTCCCCTTGCTGGGGTTGGATCAGGTGACTCGGACATGTGGGGGTCGCCAGGTCCGGGACAGATGGAAGCGAGGGGCTGAAGAAATGGCATATAGAGGGAAAGTTTTGATTTTTTTACTGAGGGAATAAAATTCACAAAGATTCCTTTGTAAACAACTGCCAGGACCACGCCTCAGCCCTGCCCCACCAACCTCCCATCCCCCAAAAAATTGCAAAGAAGGGGCCGGAGCAATAGCACAGCGGGTAGGGCATTTGCCTTGCACGCGGTCGACCCGGGTTCATTCCCCGGCATCCCATATGGTCCCCCAAGCACCGCCAGGAGTAATTCCTGAGTGCAAAGCCAGGAGTAACCCCTGAGCATCGCTGGGTGTGACCCAAAAAGCAAAAAAAAAAAAAAAAAAAAATTGCAAAGAAGTCACAGGGCAATAATATTCAGATATTCATAATGGTTTATGTTTATTGATTCATTTTTTCGGGCCATGTCCAGTAATGCTGAAGACTTATTCTTTTTTTTTTTTTTTTGGCTTTTTGGGTCACACCTGGCGATGCACAGGGGTTACTCCTGGCTCTGCACTCAGGAATTACCCCTGGCAGTGCTCAGGGGACCATATGGGATGCTGGGATTTGAACCCGGGTTGGCCGCGTGCAAGGCAAACGCCCTACCCCCTGTGCTATCACTCCAGCCCCCTGAAGACTTATTCTTGACTCTGTGCTCAAGGATCACTCAGGACTGGGCTGAGAGAACTTTCTGGGGTGCTAAGGATGGAGTCTGGGTCAGCTACTTTCCTGCTGGACCATCTCTCTGACACCCATGATTGTTTACATCACACCGAACTTTCAGTTCCTGGTGTAGCTTCAAATATTCATGTTATCACAGTTACAGCAGTGGACTAGAAACCAGTGAATCACGTAGCCCACAAAGGGGCCCAGGGATTGATGATGAGTGGGAAAGTATGATAGGTGTAAGCAATATTCCTCTGTGTGTGTTCATAGCCGTTGGTGTTCTCAACCTATTCCTATCTCTGTGTTCAACAACTCTTCATTGATTGAGTCCACAGTGCAGTGAATTTGACTAGGATCTAACACGGATCAGATACATGAACAAAAGTCTCTTCACCGCTGTACAGTTGAGTAGACTCATAGTAGTTTGGTAGTAGACAAAATATCCAGTGAAAATTAAATTATTCAATATTTGAACCAGTGGGTAACAACAATTGTACAGCAAGTGTACAAGAGAAAGTCTTTTTTTTCAGAAATGTTGATTATTATTTGGCTATGATGATTTGATGTTTGTTATAGTAAGAACATAATGGTAGGTCAGTTTAGAGTTTACTTTTCAGTTCCCTGAGTTCTTCCATGAATATACTAAATTTATTGCAACTGCTCGACTAGGGCTCTAGCTCGTCACAGAGTGCAAATAGGAACAACAGGTTGGGGTCCCCCAAAGTGAGGTGGTTAGAGATCAATAGTAGATTGCTTTGTGTAATCGCTTTTTCTCACTTCTAAAACAATGCTTCTTCCCTATGCTTACATAAATATCCTGGGTGCCAGGATAAGGGCCTGCTGAGTTAAAACTAATTTTGTGGGTGCTCATAAAAACGACAAGTATGCCAGGACATGGTTTTTCCTAATCAAAAGCCTGTGCTAGTGCTGTGAGGCTGCTGCTCTTGCCTGACAGGAGTGTCTGCCAGCTGGTGTGAATACACTCCTCTAAATTTTATTTTCATGATGGTTCTGGGGTCCTTTGATTTTGACCCCACAAATTCAAAAGATTCCCTTGCAAACACCCATCAGTATGCCTGAAAAATGGAAGATTGCCTGTTTTTCGAGTTTCAAAGGATTTGTTGCAGCATCATGGTTAATCTCTGAAACAAACTCCTGCAAACCAAACCAGGGTCTGTGAACCAAGCCAGAGCCAGAGCAAAGAATGAGATAGTGGTGAGACTTGACAGCCTGAAGTGAGGGGAGGATTTAGTACCTGTTTATTCAGTTCTCATTTAATCACCTTCTTCTGGCTTCTATCACCAAGACCCATTATTTACAAGTTAACAGACACATCAAGTCCAAATGCTGGGACAGTGACATGGCTGCACCCGGGTGATAACAAGCAAGCACCTTTCCCTTATGTGCTGACATCATGGGAAGATTGTTCCACACTACTAGGATTATTTCCTTCTTACCTCCACATTCGGGCACCCCACCTCCTTATACAAACAAACCATGTATTACTGAAGGGGCTTATTCTTACTTGGGGTTTGGTATTAGGACATCGGTCATCCAGTATGAATTAAATATTGTCTCCTAAGGCCTGAGTGGAACACAAAGGCCTTCCCAAGTTCTTGATATTCACAAGATTTCACACTGGTATGCATTTTCATGACTAGTAAGGCATGAGGAGTTAATAAGGGCCTTTCCACAGTCCTTACGTATATAAGGCTCCCCTCCAGTGTAAGTTCTCAGATGCACAGTAAAGCCTGAGTATAGATGTCTGACATTGATAACGTTTATCTCCACTATGAATTTTCATATGCTGAATAAGTTATGAGGACAGACTGAAGGTCTTCTCACATGTCTGACATGAGGATTCTCTCCAGTATAAATTTTCCTGTGCTTAGGAACCTATGGAGACTGAGAAAAGGCCTTCCCACATTCCTTATAAACAAAAGGTTTCTCTCCAGTGTGCATTTTCATATACCTAATGAAGCCTGAGGAATGAATGAAGGCCTTCCCACAGTCCTCACATATGTAAGGCTTCTCTCCAGTATGAGTTCTGACATGCACAGTCAAGAATGAGGATTGACTGGCCACCTTTCCACATACCTTACACTGATGAGGTTTCTCTCCAGTATGAATTTTCCAGTGTCTAAAAAGGTTTGAGGAGAAAGCAAAGGCATTCCCACATTCCTCAAGCATATACTTTTTTTCCAGTATGAATACCTTTATATTTACAAAGATCTGAGGGCTGAATGAAAGTCTTTCCACAGTCCTTACATGTATCTGGTTTCTATCCTGTGTGGATATTCTCTTGGTCATATTGGGGTGGCACTAGACTCAAACTCTGTCGTAGGAGCTGATAAACCTGGAGATTCTGTCCACCGTGGGTTGCTAAGGGAACATCATGGTGAGGAGAACACGGGGAGGCTCCCCCACATTCCTTACACTTAGGTGGGTTCTGCTCATGGTGACTTTGCTTGTAGGCCTCTCAGTGTGAAGGACTTGGTATAATCAGTGCTCCTCTCCCACAGTCTAGGGGCTGCCCCACTGAGGGGGTTCATGTCCGTGGACTGGGAACAGACTGTGAGGAGCTTTTATCAGGGGAGGGCTTCTTCACGGTGACATAGCTCTCTCCATTCTGATCACCCTCAGAAGACATCCGGCCTGTCTCAGCATCCCCTGGGGCTGAGGTCCCCTGTGCTGACTCAAGACTTTGTTACAGTGCTTCACCTAAAATATCCAATGCCTGGTCCACTGAGCTATCCCGCCTGCATAATAATATTGATTACAAATTTGCGAATCTTACCAGCTCACTTGGACTTGGTGACGGAGTTTCTAAATCAAACTGCTGCAACGTCAAATCCTGAAGACATGACTTGAGTTCTGAAACCAAAAACAATATGAAATTTAAGAATTTGTCGAATGAAGGGCTGGAGCGATAGCACAGTGGTAGGGCATCCGCCTTTCATGCGGCCGACCCGTGTTCGATTCCTCCGCTCCTCTAAGAGAGCCCGGCAAGCTACCAAGAGTATCTCGCCCGCACGGCAGAGCCTGGCAAGCTAAATGTGGTGTATTGGATATGCCAAAAACAGTAACAGTAAGTCTCACACTGAGAGATGTTACTGATGCCCACTCGGATAAATCAATGAGCAACAGGATGATAGTGACAGTGATAGTGACAGTCGAATGAAGCAGTGCAGACTGAGGACATCTCCATAGTTCTTACTCCAGACAGTTCCACAGCAAAGGGAAGATCTGATTAGGGGGTCGCTGTGAGGAGCTTGGCAATCCCACACTAACTTAAGGGTTTTGTTCTTTTATGAGGCCAGTGATGTTCTGGGGACAATTTAGGATGTTGTTTATTGAATCGGGTCTACCGCATGCATGGAGAGCATACAGGCCTCAGGCCTCTGAACTATTGCTCAGGCCCTAACTAAATATGTATGGGATCACTTATTCACTATTTTTTTTAAAAAAAGGCAAAAAATATTTTGCAGGCACATCAACATTGCAGGCTGTGCAGCCAAGCTGGTAAGACACAGATGTGGGGACCAAGGATTGTGAATCTTCTGAATTGACAGATGAGAAAAAAAAAAAAGATAAAGTCAAGAAAGCAAAGAGCAGGGTCAGTTTGTGACACAATCCAGGGGAGTAAAGTGCAGCATGAGTGTAGCACAGACTGGAGCACAAGGCCCTGGGTGTCAGCAGCACATTTCACCTGTGCTCAGGGCATCCCCACACTGCCCAGGGCCCGAGCCAGACACTCACCTACACACTCCCTCTCCTCCCTGGCTTCAGGGCTCCTCCTTCTAGCCAGGAGGTCACCGAAGGCTTCACCCCAGAATGCCCTGCCCCCATAGAAAATAATGCCCATGTTAGTGACAAGGAAAAGATGACATGTCAACTTCCATGTGTCCCTAATTAAACCCTGGAAAATACAGAAAAGGAATGAACAAAATCTCCATTTTCCATATGCCCAGACTGGTGCTTATCAGAGATACAAGTTCCAGGTTAAAGAGATCTACTGAGTCATGCTGAAAGACCCCCAAGAATCATTAGAAGTGAACCCATGCAGTGACATAGAGCAGCGGCTGATGGGGTGAGGCCAAAGTAATGAACTTCTTCGGCCCAAGTCAATAGTACAGCAGAAAGGTGTTTTACTTTGCATGTGGCTGAGCTGGATTCAATCCCAGGTATTCCATATGGTCCCCTGAGCACCGCCACAGGCAATTTCTAAGTACA